>NW_007577836.1:733243-804537 GCF_000690725.1 Stegastes partitus | reverse complement strand
AAAAACCAAAACAATGAGCTAAAAGACGCTAAAAAGTGCAGTCAGGTGTTAATCCTGTGCAGATTCTTCGCTACACTTTTATCTTATTCATTGGCGTGTGATCGATTATAAAACACTGATTATAACAGTTTTAAAGATCCATCCTGGTTGATTGCTGTCGCTCTGTTGCTGGGTTTTATCTTGTGTTATTCTGGGTTTATCCGTTTGTTCTATCGGTTGTGATAAAAACCGCTCACTGGTTAACTGCTGAGATTTGGAAACGCGGCAGCCTGGCTGAGTGAAGCGAGATTTGGCAAGAAATGTGAGCGTTCAGATGATCAGACGGATTGTAAACAAGCCTCCAGGTTAGAAAAAAACGAGAGCAAAACTCTACAATTAATGCACAAATTGTCTCTTGCATCCATCGCGGTTCCTGCTCGGCGGATGCTCGCAGGTTTACTGTGTAATAACTGAGCAGAATGTGACGGCCAAGGACATAAAAACACAGCCCAAGTCGACATAAACCAGGATTTTCCTTTTAATGCATCACCAATGAAAGAAAAACAAACGACTGGACTGCATGTGAGCTCTAAAACCTCAGCGCCAGACAAAGAAATCATTCATTCAGTTACTGTTTTTGATCGGCGAGCGTCATGGCTCCTTTGTGGCGCAGTGTGGGAAAAATAATAATGTGACATCTGCATGTGTTCGCTTCATGGTGGATCATCAGTCTGGGTGTCTGCTGGGACGCAGCTATAGCTGAATTAGATCGTTTAAGGATAAATCCTTCGGGGTTTCCTTATGTAGACCGTCAGATACACTCTCCTCCTAACAGTTGCGAAGAAATCCAGGTTTTTGAAGGGGCTGGTCTGGCCCCTGTAGCCCAGCCAACCCCACCCACCGAAGGCAGACAAAAAGGCCCTATGCTCTGGCGGAACGAACCGAGTTTGGCCCACTCATTGCGTTTGTTAGCCCCACAGAGACCCTGAATATAGAACAGCTATTCTATCTAATGAGGCAGAACTTCATGGCTGCCTCCATAAAACTTTGTCAGCCTTCTGTTCTCTGGCAACAAAGCCTGAATTTTTTAAAGTTTCACCCATTTTTTTTTTTTTTTTTTTCCTTTCCCAGTGACACACAAACTGTTAAGATGAATCGAACGCGGGCTCTTTCCTCCCCGTGACACGAGACAAGTGTTGCAAACAAAGATGACTATGTGGAGAAATAGGGCGCTTAGACGGGAGGAGCGATCAAGAATAACGCCTCCGCAGGGAGAGCTTTGATGACATGGGGTTGTAGTTTTATGAAATAGCCTACATTTGGCTTTGTGTCGAGGGTCTGTGAGGAATTGTGAGTGAGGATGTTTTCCCCTGCTTTTTTATTTATTTTTTTTATATTCTAATCTATGAAGATACTTCCCAGACCCAATACTAATTTGACTCTTTCTCATTTATTGTGAGCAAAGATAATTGGGTGCTGCCTGCTGAGTGTGTTTGTGCGCCTGCAAAGATCTCTGTGTTTACATAGCTTGCTGCTTTTTTTTTTCCCACCCTCTTTGATGGCCCGAAATGTAGCACGCTAACAGGGTTTCGTAACTTCATCACTTGAATTTATAGTCCTGCAGCCATAACACTTTATTTCGGCATTTCGCAGCATAAACGCAGAGTCAAAGGATTCTCTCATGGGTGGAGCGCAGATCTGGGACCAGAGATTTAACATCACAATTAGGGACTGCACAAAAGATTGTTCTGGTAGTTTCACTCGCTGACAAACAGATAAATGTAATTCTGATACAGAGACAGAAGTCGTTATTACCGCAACTGTGGGAATGTAAAAAACTGGGTTTGTCACTGTTAAGCAGAACAAAACGCTTGTTTCAACAGCGCTGGGAGTTTGAATCTCTACAAGGTCTGGATCTATAAATACACTGGGTGCTTATAGAGTTTATAGAACTGGGACTTTATACAGTTTGTGATAATCACCATGACAGTGGCAGAAATGAATCAAGGCTCCTCTGTGAACCCGGTGCAAGAATGTTCAGTATTTTTCAGCAGGTCAGGAAAGAGTTGAAGGTAGTTACACGGTTAAAGAGTTGATTAGATACAAAAAGAAGAAAAAAAACCTTTGTACAAAGAAAACCTGGCAGCAAGGGCGCCAGAAAAAATACTCAAAAAACTGTTTAAAAAAAGAAAAAAGAAAAAAAAAACTATGAAAATAAAAGCAAATAAAATTTTTACCTCTGAAGACCTGAGCTCTTGTTTGATAAAGAGAATAATACAAAAAAAATCTATGAAGAAGAAAAAAAATATTTAAAAAAAAATATATAAAAATATTGTTGAAATTAAAAAGGAAATGCATAACAGTAATAAAATAATAATAATAAAATAATATAAATTTAAAAATTAACTACTGTGATAATATAACCCAAAATGTGATGTCCACGCATGGAGATGCTTAAGAGGCTAAATACAGCAGAATAGTTTAATTCAATGGTCACACATTAGTATTTGTAAAAATGCAGATTTTTAATATGGACACTATTTGGCCTTTTTTTACAGGCAACATGCAAATTAATAAATTTTTCTGTGATTTTAACAAAACAAAAACTCTGTAAATTGCAATTTTCCATCCTTAATATACATAATTATTCTTTGAAATAGTCGCAACTGTTGGTAAAATTCTAATCTAAAATTATGATTTTTTTTTGCAGATTCTACCTCCTAAGACCCGAGTTCTTGTTCAATATGTATTTTTTTAGAGAATAATCCTTCTTTTTTTTTAAAATATAAAAAAAAGAAAATCTTCAAAAAAACATGTCTATACAAATATTTTTGAAATAAAAGAGGAAATACATATCAATAATAAAAAATGTAAAATTAACTACTGTTGTTTATTATATGCTATTTGTTACATTTTATTTATTAGATGCTATTTTTAAAACATTTTACAGCCATACATTTCTAAATGATGAATACCCTGTATATATAACCAATAACCACATTTCTGGGCTGTTTTTATGCTAAACATTTCAACAAATACATGTTTCTGTGAATGTGAGTTATTACAAAACAGGTAAAATAACAGTTTAATTGATTCACTGTTTTTCAGTCCTGAATATGCATTAATGTTATTTTTAAAATGGCAGCAAATATCTGTAAGATTATAATACTGTCTGCTAAGTTAAATACATTTTGCAGTCAAATACTGCAAAATAATGATTTACTGTGTGTGAAAATACAGATTTTGATGCAGATTCTATTTACGGTTTTGGACTTTTTTAATGCTTAACATGTACATTTATGAGTTTTTCTGTTATTTTGTTGATTATTATCTGTGATTTTACAAAACAATGGGGGAAAAATCTGTAAACTCACTGTAAATTGCAAAAAAAAGTTTAAAACTGTTTCTAAAAATATCATTTTTTGCAGTGTACCTTCAAAACAACAACCCATTTCTGACCTTTTTAATAATTAACAGATGTCTTTGCACTAGCTACTCCTCTGCTGTGCTACCTAATGCATGCATTGTCCTAAATGTGACACGTGTGAGCTCCTGGATTCCTTGAATTCCCCCAAGGGCATAAAAATATCCTCCACCAGTCCATCTGTAGTCTTCCTAAATACTTCAACCCAAACAGCGATCAAAAAGTCTCATAACTCCGAGCTCTCAATTCAGGGGGTGAATCCATTAAGCATCATTTACAGTCGCTCCACGTTTCCCCACATAAAGTACAATTCAAAGTGCGCCGACAACAAACAGCATATGAGGCGTGAGGACTTTGACACAGCAGATCACAGAGAATCACATCTGTGCTCCCTCAGACAGACATGGCTCCTCGTAAACTGTCATGCAGCCGAAGGTCTCCGGTGGTTCGCTTCAGAAGCAGCTCTTCCTGGGCAGAGCTCGAGCGATCGGGCAGATCTGAAAGATAATTTTGTCCTTTAGCAGATAGCCTACTTTGGTGAGCACATTGTCTTTGCAGCTTCGCCTCATTAGCCCTCTCATGGCCTGCATGAACAATCAAGGCTGGGCTGTTAAAATATTGATTAGCTCCATACTGGGCACAAAGATTTTTCTTTTCCTGTGTTTTGGGGGGAGTTTCGCTGCATATAGACTATTTGTTGAATATAGTTATTTGTCTTCTGTGGCTGTTTACTCCCAAGGGAAAACAATGCATTCCTTTCAAAGTCTCGCTGGCACATGCAGAGAGGACACACTGATCACATAATGCTGTGGTTGTGCTGCAGCCTGCCTTCGGTGTGTGTGTGTTTCAGCAGCCTGTGCACTTCATCCGTGTGTGTGTGGTGTCCCCTCATATTTTGCGATGCTTTATACGAGGCATGTGCAGTAACGTTCAAAGAGAATTATATAGTATTGTTTATGGAGGGTGACTCCATAAACAGGGGAGCTTTAATACTCTGCGAGGAACCGCATCGCTGAGTTTAGCGCCAGCTGGACTCGTGTTACCTGTGCAATCCTCTTTAGTCACATTAATATAGCTCTGTGCCATGCTCTAAATACCACTGTGGGGACTTGAAACAGCAGAAAAAAAAGAAGAAGAAGAAGAAGTAGAGAAATGGAGAGAGAAATAGGAATAGGTAAGATGGAAGAGGAGTGGGAGAGGAGATAAGAGAGAGGAATTACAAAGTAAGTGAGAGTGGGAGTTCTGTTGCCTATCAAATAGGCAAGTTTAAGAAGCGTTTCCACCTTGGCTGCTAATGCACTCTGTGATTGTCTTGTGTGACTCATAGAGTCTATAAAGTAGGTTAGTGGGTTATTGCTTAAAGTTATAGAGCTAATAAGCCTCAAAATGTTTTTTTTTCACGCCGCAGTAAAGTCTGTCTATGATAATGTATACTGTAAAAATAACACGACTTCACACTTGTTAGACGGCCGATAAAATCTTTGATCTTGTACGCAGGAACTTCTTTATCTGGTCAGTGTGAGGCGGTTCCTTTAAGATGAACTCCAGTGCATGAGCAGAAAAACAAAGTTAGATTATATGAAGCACAAATGCTGCCATCATGGGAACCTGAGCTCCGTCTGCTAAAGATTGCAGATGTGGTTGAAATCTGTAGTCAAGAATGAACTTCTCTGGTCAAACACCTGCTGTACATTCAGAATCCTACAGTCACTGTCTGTGTAAGCAGCCAAATACTTCTAAACAACCTAACTGCACTCTTTTGAAAGCGGTGCGACTGTGACCTGGTGAGAAACACTTTCAGAGCAGCAAACTCCCCATGAGGAGAGCGGCGGTGTAGGTATGCAGCGCCTCCACCCAGCAGAGTGATGTTCACGTCCTGAGAGGGACCATTATTCTTTGGCTTAAGTTCGATTTAGTCACAAATGCTGCTCGGCTAGGTTTCGGACAATAACACGGGTTGAATTAAAACGCTCCTTTTCGCAACGTGTTTGAAGCTTTTTCTCCAGTAATCTGGGTTACCATGGTGACATGTCCTGAACCACTGAATATATGATTGGTTGACTAGTAATAAAACCATGAAATACAAAGCAAAGATATGTTAATTTAAAGTGTTTGTCTAAAGTTACAAGTAAATGTAACCGAGCAGAAAATAAGTTTCCTTCAAAAGGTAACTGCAGGTTTGTTGTAACCCGAAACGTAAAAATTCATTTCAGGTTGCCTAAAGCGTAAAACTCAGCTACTTTAAAACAAGAGTGTCCCTGTTCTAATAGAGATGCAAGACACATCAAAAGGCTATTTTAAGGTCAGAATATAAGAGTAGAGCCTAAAGTTATGCAAGCAGCCTGTGGAGGTAAAGACACTGTATGTGTCTGCTAAATGCTACCAAACCGCTAACAATCTCACAATGCTACTGTTAAGCTAGCATCGACTCCATGATAAAGATGGACGTAGCTACAGCAACGTCACCCGCTAGCTTGTCGACTACAGTTTTGAAGCCTCAAGTTGAGAGTCTGACCATCAACATTTTGTTTTTTTTTAAACTGAACAGCAAAGATTGGATCAGACTGAGAACTCGAGGACTCGATATGGTGGCAACCTGTCCATCTCCATGTAATACCGTCTTAAAACAGAGCTGCTTCATCGTCCATTTTCCTCTACATGGGATGGTCATTTACCAAATGAACATCATGCTGCGTTCAAGGACACTTGAAACTAGCGATTCAGACCATAAACTCATTCGGAAAATGTTCACTGAGGTAACAAATCAAGTGAGAAGCTGTATAATTTTCTCATAGACTTCTATACAATCAGACTTCTCTTTTAGATTAGATTAGAAACTCTTTATTGTCCCAATTTGATTTGCAACAGCAGTTGACAACAAAATTCATACCATAAAGCAGTACAGGGGAGTTATCATGACCATATGTGTAGCCTACGGTGCAAGGACACGAGCCTAAAGCTTGTTCAGAAACCCTACAGCTGAGGTGTCTGTTGGATTGGGCCCTCTTAGGGAAGGTATACCTTTTTCCAGACGGCAAAAGTCGACGCTCAGCACACAGAGGGTGGTGTGGGTCGGCTAAGACGACCTTTGCCCTCTGGATGGCTCCTACTTGACAAACATCGTCAAGCTGCTGGAGGCTACTGCCAGTGGGGAGTTTAACAAGGCTCCCCAGTCGATTTTTGTTAGGGGTGCTAAGGTTCCCAAACCAGCAAATCCCTGCAAAAGTTAGGATAGACTCAATAAAGAACCTGAGGAGTCGCCCCCCTGCTGATGTTGGAAAAAACGCAGTGAGCGCAGGCCTTCTACTTGTCAGATCTCAGGCTACATCTATCTTTCATACACAGTCTATGTTCAGTACTTTAATGGAGCATCCTGCCATGCTAACATTGGATAAATCCTGGACTTGTTTGAGTTCCTTGAAAGGAAGTCCAGCTGCTACGATTAATCTATGAGAATAACCATGATCTGGATGGCTGAGAGTCAATCAGTCAATAAAGTTTATCTTGTCTTAACTCAACACAACCAAAGTGTTGCAGAGTTTCACAGGAGTATCATTAGTTTGGCAGACCAACAACAGTGTTTGTATTGTGTTTCATGGCAAACCCTTTAATAGCTACACCTCATTCTTATCGACTACATGGTGGTGCTGTAGAAACCGTCCTGGGGATTACCAGAGTCCATAGAATCCATCCTCCTGGGAACATGAATATACATTTTCATTTGATGTTTGACAGGATCAGTGGTGACCTGGTGGTGGAGCTATGGGGGCAAACTGGAGAAAACCATTAGGATTCAGCCTCTATTTCAAATTTAACGACAATTAATCCAACAGCTGGAATATTTTGGAACATGAAAACTGTAAATACACTTGTCAGGTCTAAGTACCAGTGTGTGATAGTGCTGATCTGTGTGTGGAGCAGCTTTAAACTTCTACAGAATCACTACCCTAATACTCACATTGAAACCACGTATTCCTGTTTTTATTTATTTTTATGTGAAGTTATGCTGTCAGGCTGCTGGATCTACGTGACAGTATTTATCATGAGGGTGTTGAAACATGTGGCCAGTAAAAACGTCCACCCCCCCACAGTCCAACAGATTCCTATAAGCCTCAGACAAAGTCCCATTGATTGATGGATTATCACAGGCGCTTCTGGTTACCAACCTGCTTTTGGCCACATCTGATGCAGCTCATCTGCATGCCGCTGCGCGAACACACGTGGACCGTGCAAAAAGGGGGGAGAGAGAGAGAGAGAGAGAGACATAACTTCACATGAGTGATATGCAGACGTCTGCCATTCCCTCCCTCCATGCTTCTCTTAACTCATCCGCTCCCATCTGTTCATCTAAAGCACGGCACAATCTGGCTCAGCGCACCATCAGGTGTGCGCACACAGAAGCCCCCGAGCTCTCCATTAGCTGCGCACCAACTTTTTAGCTCCTGTTTGTCTTCAAAAGAAGGAGATTTTTTTTCTCTAAGAAACTCTCCAAACCTCCCCAGAGCAGCAGACACAAGCCTCTGATTCTTCCCCCCCTCAACATTCTCCCGCTACCAGACGGGGCCAGAGTTGGTGCCATGTAACTCCCCCATATATCGTCCCTTTATTCGGGGCTGATGTGTGAATCTTTATGTGCGCTCCTCCTGACCTCTCCTGAATCCAGAGCGCACAGTGATGGAAACGGCTCCGCACAAAAGCTGGATGAGACTGAAAAGCGGTGAAAGGAAGAATGAGAGGGGAGGTGGGAGGAGTTTGGAGGAGGAGGGGGAAAGGATCCGTGCGAGCCTTTAAATCATCATTGGAAAGTCATTAGAAAGCTGGCGGGGCCGGGCGGAGACGGCCGCACAGATTGCGCGCTCCCGAGCACAATACCGGTAATGAAGTGGAAGCGAAGAAGGAGGTTCCCCTCGCACAGATTTCTTTGCACTAGTTCCTCCTCTGGCCCTAAAGTTTCCCCACAATCTGTATGTGGGGTGTAAAAGCTGTATTCATGAGATGTTAACCGTTTTGTTTAGTCGGGAGGAATTTATTCAAAGTGTTGCAGCTAACAGCGACAGATGGGCTGGAAGGTGATGGATCGGAGCAGGAGTTAACTAAGAGCAAAAGAGACCAAGGAAGGAGAATAAATGTTTAATGTAACTGGACGTTATCAATCTGGTGGCTCTCTGGTGAACGTCTACTCCTGCTGCTGCATTCAGATCTGACTCACTCACTGCATCTCATTCATACTGCTGGTCTCCTGTTGGCGCAAAAGTGCACCAATTAACACACTAGTGGGCTGCTGCTCTTAAATCAGGCAGATTTTCAATGCAGTTTGGTCCACTTGCACCTGATAATCATTAAAATCAGTTTCATGTGCCAAATATGTGAACAAATGCAAGGAATTTGACTCACTTAAAATACTTTCACAGAATAAAACATGTGCATTTAAACAAGGGCAGCAGGTTACAGGAAGTAAATGAGTGTTAAACTAACGGTAGATGTGTGTAAAAACATGTTTAAAGTGAAGCAAAGTTTAGTGCAAATGCATTTACTATCAATAAATAGAGTTATTGACACCTGATGTACATGAGGAAGGTGAACTAATTGGGATTTTGTGCATATTTTGGGTTTTATGCTCTAAATTCCTGTTTTGTATCAACTTTCTGTTTGCAAAATAGTGAATATTAAACCAAAATGATCATGATCAACCTGCAACACTGTTCATGAATGGGAATCTTGCTGATTTTAGACAATAACAGTCCAGTCATATCTGTGTTTTGATGAATCTGTGCATCTGTTATTCATATTAGACATCCTATAAGACTTTAAGGTTCAACTTTTAATCAAGCTGTGCCGATTTAAGTCATTCTGACGCAGCGTGTGGAGGGTTTCACAGGTTTAGTAGGTAAATAGTGTTGCACAAAGACGACTACAGGGCTGCAAATAACACTTGAAAAACCATTGTATCTGTAAAATGTGAATTTCCTAGAGTGTGTAATAAAAGTGAAACCAAATGCGAGCTCTTACGTTGTCATTTATTCAAATGGTAATCATCTGTTAATCTTCTATTAGTGATCAGCTGCTTATACGCTTCTAGCAAAATGCTATTTGAAGTTCCAGGTTGACTGCAGCTTTTTAGCAAAGTGAGTCAACAACAGAACAGACTTTGACTTCTGTTGTGCAGAAGTACAACAGAAACAAAGATCTCAGGTCTTTTCAGGTTTGGAGTTTCAGTCTGAAGAGGGTCTTTGATCAAATTATGGATTGTAACTGAGGCCCTCAATTCAAGGAAGCTGCTCTGCTTAAGGATAAGGTTTAAACTTCCAATCTCGTTTACAGCTAGCCTATAGGAGAGGAGCTTATGTTCACTGTCATGTTATAAATCAGATGTCATTTTCTGGGAGAGAGAGGAGTGAGGTTTCTTCCACATTGCAGTGATGTACTTTGATATTGTCCAATATTAAATGATCCAACAACTCAGCAGTGTGTTTGTTAGCAATTTTATGTAAAGCCTCTAATGTCCTGTGTGTCCGATTGGCAGTCTGAAACCCAAAGCAAGAAGTTTTTAGTTCTACAAGAAGTTCGGCGAAGCTCAAGCAATGTTTTTAGTTGGATGTTTTATTGAAGGTCCCAGAATGTTCTTCTTAAAGGTAGGATAAAGTTCTCTATAAGGACATTCTTCAGATGCTGCATTTAGAACTTTCCTTCTTTGTTTTCATATAACACTTGTCAAAGAATGTTCTATAATGTCGACAGCATCCCCAAACAACCTCAGAACAACATGAGCAAAATGTATAGAGTTGTTAAAATGTCACATTAAAGGTGCTCTTTGTGAAAAACATTTTGCCATCTAAGGCTTTAATATCATCTTGAAAACGCTGTTTAAATGTTGGTTTGAGAACATTGGTTCTCCTCTTGGTGGTGGAACGAGTTACCAAACTCATTTCGATCTGTTGAGTCCCTCTCAGTCTTTAAGAGAAGACTAAAGATTCAGCTCTTCACTGAACACCTTTGTATTGACAGACTGAGAAAAATACAAAATCCTATTACCTCCCACACAGCCTGCTGTTGGCATCAACGCCCTGTGACACTTGAACTTGTTCTGTGGCACTTATGGAGGTTGTTTTCTCCTGACTAGACCCTTGCTTGTGTTGTATCTGCTCTGAGATGTACGTCGCTTTGGATAGAAGTGTCTGCTGAATGAAATTGTAGAGAACCTTCTTTGTTTTACTCCAAACATCCCCTTAAAGTTCCAATTAAAATATTGTATCTCAATGAACTTTTACCATTATAGGAACATTATTTAGAATTAGAAACATCCTAAAAACATTATTAGAAACATCATTAGAACTTATAATGTTAACCAATGTGAATGAATGAATGAATGAATGAATGAATGAATGAATGAATGAATGAATGAAATATTTGTCAACCAAAAATAAAATTAAAAACAAAATAAAAACAAGGGAAAAAACGTACAAACATGAGTTTGAAAAAGGAGCCGGAGAGAGTATAAACTTATTAATTCCCACCCCCTTATCACCCTATAGTTCATAACAATATTACATGTTCCAGTAGAAACACAGACAAAATGTTTATAGTTGCATTGTTAAAACGTTGTCCAGGCTACAGGCTTTCTGACCCAGCTTGAACCAATTGGACCCATCAAACCCGTCACTTCTAAGGGGCCGCACAAAAAGCCCCAAATTAACCTGCTGCACCACTTTACCATGTTTCCCATTTGGATGAGAGTTTGCTACTATTGCAGGTTGAATGGCTGCATGTTCACCTCTACAGCTGAAGTGCTGCCCTCACTTTAGGACCCCTGTTTGGGGTGGAGGGGGGCAGCGACACCGGCTTCTCAAGTGTTGCACTCCGGAGCTGATGGGGTGCATTCAGTCCTAATCATTGTCATCAATAGTTTGGAGGGTGAAGCCTGCAGAGCTGAGAGGAGATAATTGGATAATTAGTGCTGGGAACCAATTAGGAGTCAGTGCTTGTGATGGCACGCGAGTTAAGCAAAGGTTAGGAGTGAGGGAGAGAGAGGGAGGGAGGAGGGGTGATGGAGGGGGGGGTCTGATCAATTATCTTAGCCCCCCCCCCTCCACACACACCTCTGTCCTTTCTCACCCTCCTCCTCCCTCCACCGCTTATCTGCCGGACAAAAGACCCCCAAATCGCCTATTTCCATCTCAAAGACGTTAAGCCCCAACAAGAGGCACGGATCGGGCGAGCGGCTTCACACCCAGAATAGCCGGCGATCAGTAGAGCAAATGGAAACACAATGCAGCAGAAAAGAAAAGAAGAAGGGAGAAGAGGAGGAGGGGGGGAGAGAGAGAGAGACGTCTAAAGATGTATTTATATATGTTAAAGAAAATGCTAATAAGTCCCGTGAAGAATGGAGGGGATTTGGGAGACTCTCTCTAATTCTGCTTTTGTTGAACTCGCGTGCAGACGGGCGAGATTGACACGGTGATCACGTGAGAGAATGAGGTGTGTGCGTGGCAGCTTTGGGGTGATGATGATGATGGTGATGATGATGATGGTGGAGGGATGCAAGAGGCTGTCCAGCATTGTTTCAGAAAAAGAAAAAAAAAAGTCCCTGTGTTTTAATCCACCGTCGTTTGCTTCCTCAGTGTGAGAAAGATTCTCTCACGCAGGAATAAAAAAAGAGAAGAAGAGAAAAAAAATAAGTCCCGGAGTGAGAGAGTGCGATTACTGTGCTTCAAATAATAACAAAAAAAACCTTCAATTTGGGCAGAATGGGCTCTTCACAATGCAGCAGGCTGAATGAAACATCGTTTTTTTTTTTGTATTTGCACCAGAGTTGCTGCTTAACATCTCAGCTTAGTGGGATCACTGGTGTTCAGCTGCAACTTTGCACCCAACCTCCTCGATTCAACTTTTGTATTATATCAGCCAGAAGCACTGGGACGTTTTGGGCTGCAGGTCTGTGGGAAAAAAATGTGCTTATGGTGAAGTTTAAGCATGTAATACATTTGTTTGGGTGACTTTTTTTTTTGTCTAGAGTAGTATTTTTTTTTGTCAGTTAGAGGGATTTTCCACAATCTGGCAACCCAGAAGTTCTTCCTGATGTGACTTCTGTTTATAAACGATAGGAAAGTGGTGCCAATACCTAAATTATACTTATCTAAAGTAGTGCATGGTGGTATATTTCATGAATGAATACAGGATGTATCATGAATTCATGTAGAGGAATGTTAATTCATAGTTACTTCCAACATGAACAGGGATCAGGTTAGCAACATTTCATCTAAACAAAACTTAATTTCTTTACCTTTCACAAAGCAGACCACACTAAAAAAAAAGAAAAAAGTTTAGGCTCAAAAAAGTAGCAGTTTGAATCAGTCTTTTCAACTTCTCCTGAAATTATGTTCAATCAACAAACTATATTGACTTAGAGGAATTAGCTTTTCTTTTACAATCAAATGTACTTTTAACTGCAAGTCTAAGCTGTCTGAAAGTGTCCAGCCGTGTTAAGATGGAGGAGAGGGTTTGAAAGCCTGAACTCAAGGTGAGAAAAAAATAGGTCATCAAGCCAATTTCATTAAGTTGCTTCAACTTGAATTTAGTTTGAAGCCAACTGAAGCTGAAATTTGAGTGTAAATTACACATAATATTAAGTTGGGGCAATTATTATGTCAACCCTACATGTCAAAACAATGTTTGCAACTTATATAAACTGATAGATTACAATTCTCATCTTGCAAACATGCATTTATTGGAACAGCTTCCTGAAAAAACTGTTTTTTAGAGTGCAGAGTCTGTTTTTTTTATAGACACATGAGGCTATTTTCTAAAATTAAACTGGTCTCCGGATACAAAAACATAAATTGCAGTTACTCAAATAAACTTTTGTGTTACTGAAATCCAGCTAACTGGACTCAACTATGAAGTAAATGTGAGTTAACCTTCTTTAAACTGTCTTAACTACTCACATAAAGTGATGTTGACTCCTTGTTAACGATGAGGCAACAGGAAATCATGCTGCATTAAATCATCACCAGTCATGCATCAGTTCCTTAAGTTTGTGATTGGTACCTTTACTTCTACACCACTCCTGTAAGAGCTGACAGTTTTGCAGTGGAGTCTTTAATCAGTCACACAGTGATGTGTCTTATCGTTCAGAACAGGCCTGACTGTGTCTAACTATGCAAGCTGCTCCACTAGATGTTGTCCATTCAGGTGTCTTCTATTTGACTTTCTGTGGCAGATGGGTTCTTTATAGAACATGCCAACTGATATTAGCTTCTACTGCAAGGCAAGTGTTGCCCCTGAAGAGAGAGAGAGAGAGAAAAAAAGAAGCAGGGAGTGTGCGTGAGAGGAGGGAGGAGGAGGAGGGAGGCTGAGGAGGAAGGAGAGAGAGAGAAAGAGAGAGAGAGGGAGCCCGATGAGGGAAGAATGAGAAAATCTCTTAAAGAGCCGTGACGGGGCCCCGGTCTCTCTCTAAATGTATTTTAATAGGAGGGACCCTGATGTCCAGAGCAATTCATCTCCCATCTCCGCGTAATGAAAGGAGTCGTGGCCGGGCAGGGGCAGGTCTGGGGAGGAAGGAGGGGAGAGAGGGGGGGACGGCACAAAGGCTACATGTGGCTTTGCCTCATTATGCTGCAGTTAGACGGAGGGCTGCGGGGGTGAGGGTCCCCACAGACCGGCTCAGGGGCCACAATGCCGGCGTGGACGGCTGCAAAGGGAGACCCCGCCACGCCATTATCCCGCCGCTGCTAACGAGGGCTTCATAGGCCTTTGATATAATCTCACTATTGAAATCCTGATAAATCCCTCCTGCGTTTACAGCCAAATCCCATTTGTAACGGGTTCGTGGAAGGCTGTGTGAGTGCGTGCGTGGCTGATTCTCCGCGTGTGTGTGTGCGTGTCGTGTTCACCTGCGCCTCTGTGTTCCGGCAGCCGAGGCCACGCAGAGGCGCATGTTGGAGCGGCCCGTTACAGCGGCTTTAATTAAAAAATCCCCCTCTCTTTACGCACAAGACATCTCGTGAGCCGATCTGAGCTGAGACCGAATTAGAATAAAAATCAATGTTTAAGTGGATATAGAGCCTTTTTCTCGCTCTCAGATATGATCTGATAGGCAAACAATTACTGGATTACAACACACCAGAGGGATGAAGGAGCAGAAGGCAGAGCGAATGTATGGAATTTATTAATGAGAATTTTGAAAAAAAAACGAGCGCTAAAACGACGCCGTTGCCACCAGTTACACCACATTCTTTCGACTCTGCGATTATTCAGCATGTTTAGCTGCCTCAGCGTTATGAGTCCATCAGAAGTAATCTTATCTGCGCGGCTTAGTCGATCAGGGCGCACTGAGGTTGGAGAAAAGGACGAATCGTGTCTTGCTTTCTTGCAGGTATGAAGTTATTCTCCAGGATCAGAGGTCAGTGGGGCAGCTCAGCCCTCCCCGTGGCTGTTCTCACTCTCGTGGGTTACACGGGACACGTGCGTGGGGATCCAAGCAGACTAGTGTTTAAGCATAAATCTCTTTACACTGAACGCGCGCCTATGGAGGTAAAGCATCCTGAGCAGACACTCCTATTCAAATGCTTTGTCCTCTAACTCAGGGACACTGCGCATCTCTGCGCTCCCCCCATGTGTCGGTGCGCAGACTCATTTAACAGCCTCAGGAACATAAACAAGCAACGGAAACTATAGCTGTATTAAATCAAGCCCCGCGTTTAGCCCACATATTGGGAGCCAAGTTCCTCGCACAGTCCAGGAATCTCTAAACAGGGTTTAGAGGTCTTTCAGAAGTCCCCCTATTTTTTTCCTCATCTCAAAGCCCGGATTGGTCACAGTGCGGCTCATTTGCATGCCTCTCCGTATAAACCCTCCTGCAGACACTGCAGCCCTCTTGCGCTGAGAGAGCAGCACACCTCCAGTAGAGAGAGAGCGGAGCGCATCAGGAGTGCGCATTGAAAGACATATGGAATATTTATTACAGGCTTTATATTAAAACAAAAACACAGCCCCGGAGAGTCGACCGGAGGGCGGGAGGAGCAGCTTTTTTCATAGGTGCGTTTTGTTTAAACTCTAAGTTGGGACTGAGTGAGGACAGTTTGCTGAATTTCAGAATATTTTTGGAGTGAAGGTGTCAAGATGGGAGAAATAGGGTGGAACGGGCTGCTGGTGCTCGTGTGCGTCTCTTTGGCTGCTGTCACACAAGGAAAGACGGTGAAATATCAGACATTTGAGGAAGACGCACCGGGGACAGTGATTGGAAACTTGGCCAAGGACATCTCCTCCTCTGCCTCTTCCTCGGGAGGCTCCAGGACCAATTTCAGGATGATGAAACAGTTCAACTCGTCTTTCATCCGTCTGCGGGAGAGCGACGGGCAGCTGACCATAGGAGAGAGGATAGACAGGGAGCGGATCTGCAAACACACCCTGCACTGCCTCATCGCTTTCGACGTGGTCAGCTTCTCCAAAGAGCAGTTCAAACTCATCCACGTCGAGGTGGAGGTCAAGGACATCAACGACAACTCCCCCGAGTTCCCCCGGAAAGAGTCGAGTCTGGAGATCTCCGAGAACACAGCGGTGGGCACGAGGATCCCGCTGGACTTTGCCGTGGATGAGGACGTTGGAGTGAACTACATCCAAAGCTACCAGATCTCCGTCAACAGCCACTTTTCAATCGACGTGCTCAGCAGGGCCGACGGGGTTAAATATGCGGAGCTGGTGCTCATGAAGGAGCTGGACCGGGAGACGCAAGCTTCTTACGCGCTGGAGCTGGTCGCCATGGACGGAGGAAACCCGTCCCGCTCCGGAACCACGCGCATCAACATCAAGGTGAAAGACTACAACGACAACAGCCCGGTGTTCGACCGGAACAGCTTCTCCGTGGACCTGCCCGAGGACGCGCCGGTGGGCTCCCTCTTACTGGACCTGAACGCGGAGGACCCGGACGAGGGGCTGAACGGGGAGGTGGTGTACGGGTTCGGTAACCAGGTGCCCCCGGAGATCCGACAACTCTTCAGAGTGGACCGGAAAACCGGGCGGCTCACTCTGGAGAGCCCGATTGACTTTGAAAGTAAGAACACGTACGAGTTTGACGTCCAGGCCACCGACCTGGGTCCGAACCCGAGCCCGGCCATCTGCAAAATCGTAGTGCAGGTGCAGGACGTTAACGACAACGCACCGGAGATCTCCATCACCCCCATGACGTCCATCACGGCGGGGATCGCGTACATCACGGAGGCGGCGGCCAGAGAGAGTTTCGTGGCTCTGGTCAGCACCTCGGACAGAGACTCGGGCGCTAACGGGCAGGTTCACTGCACGCTGTACGGACACGATCACTTCAGACTGCAGCAGGCGTACGAGGACAGCTTCATGATCGTCAGCACCAGCCCACTGGACCGGGAGAAAATTCCCGAGTACAACCTGACGGTGGTGGCGGAGGACCTGGGCTCTCCTCCCTTCAGGACCATCACGCAGTACACCATCAGGCTCACCGATGAGAACGACAACGCTCCGGTGTTCAGTAAGCCCGTGTACGAGGTGGCTGTAGTGGAGAATAACGCACCGGGCGCGTACATCACCACGGTGGTGGCGCGGGACATGGACATGGGGTCAAACGGGAAGGTCAGCTACAAACTGGCGGACACTTATTTCATGGGCTCCCCCATCTCCACCTTCGTGTCTCTGGATCCCGCCAGCGGGTCGCTTTACGCGCTCCGGAGTTTCAACTACGAGGTGATGAAGCAGCTGGAGCTCCGGATCACCGCCAGCGACGGAGGCTCTCCGCCTCTGTCCGGCAGCGCCAACGTGTACGTGCGGATAGTGGACCAGAACGACAACGCTCCGGTCATCAGCCAGCCCGCTCTCCACAACGGCTCCGCTGAGGTCCTGCTGCCCCGGGACGCACCGAGCGGCTACGTCATCACCCGGGTGGAGGCGCGGGACGCGGACGAGGGCGTGAACTCGGAGCTGTCCTACGGGCTGGCCACCGGGGAGCCCTCCGTGTTCTCCGTTAACAAAGCCACCGGGGAGATCTACCTCAACCAGGTGCTGAGCCACGACGTGGACGAGACCCTGAGCGTGACCGTGACGGTGAGCGACAACGGGAGGCCCGCGCTCACCTCCACCGCCACCCTGCACTTTCTCATCATCGCCGGGTCCCCGCCGAGCGACAGGACCGTGTACCAGCCCGGTGGCGTCGGGGGCGGCGGGGAGGAGGCGCACGCTCAGTGGGACCTGTCGGTGGTGATCATCGTCGTCCTGGCGGGGAGCTGCACCCTCCTGCTGCTCGCCATCATCCTCATCGCCACCACCTGCAACCGGCGCAAGCGGGACAAGAGCGGGGAGGACAGCGACTCGTACGGGGAGAAGGACACGCTGGAGCGGGGCAGGAGCCACGTGGCGGACAACCCGCTCCTGCCTCTGCACGGAACCGGTGGTGGAGGGGGAGGAGGAGCGGGAGGAGCAGTGGGCTTTGAGGGACACTCCTACAGCAGCCAGCCCGGGGGCTTCACCTCTGCACACCCGGGGGGCAGCGACATGTGCTCGGCCTCAGAGGACGGCAGTGAGGTGCCCTGCGTGTACGACTCAGACAACAACAGCAAGCTCCGAGGGAATAAACACGAGGTGAGCTGCACCTTTGTGCTCAGGGGTGATGGGTGGGGGAGGAGGGGGAGGTGTGGTGTGACTGACTGACACGCACACTCACACACAAACACACGCACAAACTGCCTGATGTTCATGGAGCAGACAGTAACCTCTGATTTCTCTCCCTGCAGGGATACTCCACTCTGCCTGGCTATGGGAATGGAAAGGAAGCTGTGAGGCCCATCACCATCTGGAAGGGCAACTCCTACACCACCATCTCTGCCAGAGATCCAGCCTTCAGTGGCAAAGACAGCGGCAAGGGGGACAGTGACTTCAATGACAGTGACAGTGATGTGAGTGGAGACACCGGCCTGAAGAAGGATGGGGCTGTGGTTCCTCCCATGGGCGGCCAGAATGGTAAGAAAAACAGAAAATTACATGAACAGGAAACCGGATGTGATGGGAGTTAATCACCAATTTGAATCTAACTCTTCCTCTGCTTCTCTTTCAGCTCTGTGGGCTTGCACCAGTGAGTGTAAAGTGCTGGGTCACTCGGACAGATGCTGGAGCCCCTCTGCAGTGAGAGCCAACGCTGCCCCGTCCCCGGCCCCGACCCTCTCCTCCTTCAGCAGCCTCTCCAAAACGGCCTCCCTGCCCCGGGACCCCCACCGCCGGGACAACTACTACCAGGCCCACATCCCCAAAACGGTGGGGCTGCAGAGCGTGTACGAGAAGGTGCTGCACAGAGAGTACGACTACGTCCTGGTCACCCCGCCCAGGCCTGTGAGGGTGCAGGAGATCAGCGACATCAGCATCCCTGTTTACACCCCCACCCCAACACACTGCCCCAACGATGACGTCTAAAACAGACAACAGCACACACATACCTAAGCTCACTCTCAAAGAAATGTATAGTGTATTCAGATTTTTAATTTATGAGTCATTGACAATGAGGATAATGTAACTATTTGAAGTTATTTGTTGTGGAGAGTGTGCATATATAAGTTTATATCCTAATATTTGTGTGTCTTTGTTTTTAATGTAAAAGCCACATTTGACGTCCATCCAATCACTTTGAGACATTTTGTTGGACATAAAGTGTATCATATGCAAGATTTGTACATACAGAGGTTTTATTTTTTATAAAAAAGTAATAATAAAGCAAAGATGTGTACATAAGAATTGTAATTATTGATCATCAAGCATGCTTACTATTTAAAATGGCCCCAGAAACTGTTGGGTTTGAGGGCTGGTGACCCACAATGTATCAAGTTGATGACCATGTATGAAATCATTTGAATGCAATAATAATTAATTGTACAGAATTTTTTTATCATCACAATATTCTGGAAAGAAAATAAACTTTGAAATACTGTTCTGAACAAGGGAGTCAAGCGTTTTTTTTCTGTGAACAGACGACGATCAGGTGGGCAGGATGTTTGTGAGTGCCTTGCAGGAGCATCAGTCTCTAGTAAAAGCCAACAGGCGTCGCTGTTATTGCAGCAGTGAGCCTCTGTCCTTGCAGCCCACTGAAGAAGGTCAGTTAAGTTTTTTCCCCCTCTGTGAATACGATTTTGTTGGTGAGATGCCAGAGCAGACGCCAAGGTTTTTCTCTGAGCAAATCACTCCGTCACCTCATGCATAACGAGCAAAAAACCTTCATAGTTATTCTTTTCATTCTCGCGGATTTAATAACTGCATTTATTTGCATAGGACCCGCATGTTAATGCAGGAATTAAAGATAGGCTCAGGTTTCCACTACATAAATCATTAAAAACCTGAAACGTGCGCATAGGAGAGACGTGCATAATGAGAGCTGCTGTGCGTGCGTAAAGGCGCATTTACTGTTTGTCTGCTAAGCTTCCACACATAAGAAGGAGCCTGAGAATAAGTTTGACAGTAAAGGCATTCAAACGCACGTGTGCTATTCTGTCAAAGAACATGGAGTCCTTGTGAGGAAATCTTCCTGTTATCCTGTCAGGATGTTTTTTTGTCGATCTGCCAAATGCGCACCGTGCGCCCCTTACGTAATCCTGTCATTATCATTCATGGATTCAGGGCATTTTTAATAACAGCTTCTGGACGCAGATACAGAAGATGTGGGGAAACACGGTGGAAATCTGTCCGACAAGCTGCTGCTTTCGCACACCGCCGTGTAAATAGGTTATACTGTCCGTGTCTGGGATGGGGAGGGAAAAAAAAAACATGCGACATTCCGCCAGAATCACCTTTGACCTGAAACCGTCTGTGGAGGCTTTGAGAAATAAGGAGGAGAGGGGAGGGAGGGGGATGTGCAAAGGTGAGACGGGGAGACAAACCTCATCCTTTCTTCCTCATCCTCTTAATTGCTGAATAGATCAGACTCTGAGGCTGTCATAAAGCTTAATGATATGAAATTCCGAGGATCACAGCAGGAATCAAACTCATGTAAGTTACATGAGCCGCCTATGTGATCTTCAAAGGGGGAAAATCATTAATGACTTTTTTCTTTGGAAAGAAAAGCATAAAACTTCTGGCTCAAATTAGTGGTATACCTTTTTATTAAAACTTGAAAAGGCACGTGTACGCTTTGGCGCAAAAGTGGACCTGTGCCACTGAGAAGGAGTGTCCATCCTCCACCTCCCCCTCAGAGAGAGAGAGGGAGGAAGGAAGGAAGGGGGGGAGACAAAGAGAGAGAGGCGCTGTTGGACTGGGGTTTCCTCAGGTGTTTGGCTCCAGTCATGGCCGGGAGTTCAGAGAAAGTACCGATCGCCTCAGCGGGACCAGAGGACCTGCATCAGTTCATGCCTCCGGTGAGTCTGTCCGGGTCAGAATACACCTTTAAAGGGTAATCATCACGACTACTGCGCATGAGTGGGGGCCAGTCAGGGGCCACAGCTGGATAGATTACTAATATACACTTTAAGACGTCCCTGCACACTCATATCATTAGGTGATCTGAGGTTTCTTGCTTTAAAGTGAGTTGGACAACCGTGTTTTCTCCGTCTTACCGCAGGCCTACTCCGCCGTGGCCGTCAAACCCGCCGCCACCGGCCGCCTCCTGAAGGCCGGGATCGCGGTGCTCATCGCCGGAGCCCTCCTGCTTCTGCTGGGAGCCGTCGGAGCTTTCTACTTCTGGAACAACAATGAAAAACACGTGAGACTGAAATCTTACTTTCCCCTCTCTGTGTGAGTTCAGCTTACACTGCAAAAAAAAAAAAAACTTAATGAGGGGAAATAATAAGGAGCGAGACTGTATTGTATTTTATTTTTTTCCCACTTGAAGAAGCTCCATTAAGATATTCAGAGTTTAAAAAGCACCAGTTTAACACAGTTTTATTATCTAGACGTGTTGTGGGGAGGATGGAGTTGTGTTTTGAAGCTAAGAGGAGGTAAATGGAGTGTTTAATTTACATTTTACTGTTTGCCTACACTGCAAAAAAGCCATCCTAAAGAGTCTGCCTGAGTATTTTTAATTCAAACAAGTTAAAGAAATCTTCCAGCAGTGACTAAATTCCACTACTTTCCAATTCAAAGCAGTTTGTTCCAACAATGTCCTCAATTAAAGCTATTATTGTTATAAGAGCTGTTTGCTTCTATGGGATTTGGAAACAAGTGAAAGTTAGGTGTCACTGGCGGAGTTTTTTGAATTTAAAGTCTCAGTAGGACTCTTCAAGATGACTTTTTTTTTTTTTTTTTTTTTGCAGTGTAGGCAAACAGTAAAATGTAAATTAAACACTCCATTTCCATGGTACAGTCTGAGGCAGAGCTCGGTGAATGGAGGCGTTGTGCACATTTGCTGCAGGATCCTGTCAGGGTGAGGAGGGGTAAGGTGGGGTGAGGGGGCGGAGGGGGGGCCTCTCTGGTCCGGCTGATGCTCCGGGGGCAAGAGGTGTACGAGATGAGAGGTAAAAGTGTAGCTTCCCGAGTGTGTTTTTCCAGTGAGAAGTTAGAAAATGTTATTAAGAGGTGATGGAGCGGCTGTGTGGAGGAGTTATTACATTACTGGGAGCTGTGAGGATTGTATTCTTCTCAGCAGGTTTGAATGAATATGTGCATCCGAAAGAGTAATTGAGAAAAGAGATGTGTGAGGGGAAAGTCACGGGGTAAAGATTAGGGAAGGAGAGAGCTGGGGGGGGGTGTGGGGTGGCTCTCATACCTAACATGCCAGTCTGAAACCCTTGAGTGTGTGTTTGTGCAGGTCTACAATGTCCACTACAGCATGAGCATCAACGGCAAAGTGGAGGAGGGCTCCATGGAGATCGACACGGCCAACAACATGGAGAGGTTCAGCACCGGCAGCGGGGCCGACGAGGCCGTGGAGGTCCACGACTTTGAGATTGTGAGTTCGATTGAAAGTAATCAGAAAATATCAGGAGGCCGCTCGGAGCGTCGCGGAAGAAGTCAATCAAATTGGCTGGAACTTTAAAAGACCCTTGTGGGGAGACTGGCTCATTACCACAGCAGAGAAATTAAGAGCAAGTAGACAAGTTATCCCCTTAGGGGCAATCAGTGTCAAGATGCATTGTCCCTCCAATTTTCATTACATTCAGACTGGTGGTTTTTGACCTTTAATTAAAGTGCCCCAATCAGGCCAATCAGACTAGTGAAGCAGCAGTTTTAGCCTTTTAACTATTGAAATTTTGACCTTTAATCACAGTGGTCCCTGTGATTGTATTTTTTTTAAATTTAAAATGTTGCACAAATGCAATAAAAAAAAAAACCAAATTTGATCGAGATCAGAAAATTTTAGTTGTAACATTACAGCTGATATGAATCTTATTGAGAAGAATATAACGTCTGGAGATGTGAGATTTAAATTGCAGATCTTTGTGTGTCCCCTGTCCTTCCTGACTTTTCCAGGGGATCACAGGGATCCGGTTTGCAGGAGGAGAAAAGTGCTACATCAAGACCCAGGTGAAAGCCCGCCTGCCTGATGTGGAGGCTCTGAACAAGGACGCTTTGACATTTGATCTGGTGGGTTGAATTTGTTTTGTTTTATATGTCTTCGATTGATGGAACCACACATCCGCTTAACTAGTCATAACTGAGTCAGCAACATGCTTTAGCGTGGAGGGAATCATCAATCAGCACTGCTCTGACAAAGAACACTGATTACTTCTGGTACTGCTGTTTACTCAAAGTTGAATCTCATATTGTTTTTCCAATAATAGTCTGTTTATTCTATATTGACATGTAATAAGCCATTTAAATGAATGACTTCTGACAGGTAATTATCCTCCCTTAGCATGTCATGCTAAGTCTTTTTAGCCATGACCCTCCAGTGAAAAAATCCTACTGTGGTCATCCTGAACTGCCAACCTCCAGCGCTGAAAAACAAAACCAACACACAACAGCCAGCAGGGGGCGCCTCTCTGGTTGCATCCGATTGTATAGAAGTCTATGAGAAAATGAATCTGTTTTACATTAGATTTGTTTCCTCAGTAAACATTTCCTTAATGAGTTTATGGTCTCAATCACTACTTTAAAGTCTCCTTCAGTCCAGCATGATGTTATTTTGTCAATTATGAGTTAATTTAGAAGAAAATACTTGATAGTAGATGATATTCACCCTTAACTTGTCCCGAGGTTTCAGAGTGAAACAGTGGCCCCAAAAACTAAACGGTGTCACTACATCCATCTTTTATGGACGGAGTCTCTTAGCCGCTATAAACCTCATACATTCTCCTTTACATGTTCTCTTTACCTCATAGCAGTTTCCATAAAAGTCAGGAAAATGTGTTCAGAAAAGGACAGGATGCTATTTTTTGACAGTTTATATGCGACCTTGCATTACTACCATTCTTCTCACTAAGCGTCCGTTTGTTTACATCGTCACGGTGAGCGTGTTGTTTACGCGGAGTACAGGTATCAAGCTAATTAAATATTTAGGAAAGGACAATTTGACTAATTAGGTTATTGTAAAGGGTTGCATGTTGCTCACTTTGAAAAAACAAAGTCAGCAAAAAAAAAAAAAAAATCAAGTTTTGTTTAAGGGAAACTTTTGCTGGAGGGATATTTCAAACCTGACAACCCAAACGATGTTCTTTAAGTCCTTCTATGGAAACTGATTTAATCCCCAAAACTCATCTAAGAACATCAAAATTACACATTTAGCTGTTTTATTTTAAAACTTGAAAACAGCCCCTGGTTCTACATCGTTGCTTCTCTAGAATTTGCAGCTCTACAAAGTCTCCGCCTCTCTTTCTATCCCCTCCTCCATTACTTGCAGCAGCTCGAGCACACCAGCTCACTGTGGATTCTCCTCAAACACTGTAAAACTGCTCTTTGCCATACATGTTCGAATCAGAAGCCGACTCTAAAGAAGTATGATGATTATGGAAAGTCCAAACCTGCAAGTTAACAGCATCGGTTCCTTATTTTCGTTGTGAATGAAACTCTGGCTGTCATGTTGTTTTCATCGGTACGCTGCAGTTTTTAAGTGAAAGTGCTCAGTCATGGCCTTGACAGCTTATTTTGCTTATTCTCTAACACAAAAAGTACCATATAGACGACTTAACAAGGTTAAAAAGTAGATTTTCACCAAAGGGAGTCTTTAAAAAAAAGGCTTATTTCCGAACTATAGGGCAACAATGAATATATTATAATGAGCCAATTTAAGCCACTCGGTTCTAATGTATAAACCCTTCATGTAAGTCTTTCCTATGAATACTAAAACTTGCATTACTGCATCGTTGTCACTTTTAATGTGATGCAAATGTATGCGGCGGTATCCTACCTGGAACACATAGGTGATTTTCCTCTGAGGATTCCCATCATATAAAAGCTCGGTGGACTCTGTTAAGATTAAAAAAAAGAGAAATCTACACAGTAAAAGCTCCACTTTCAGTCGACAGAGCCAAACGTGTGTGTGTGTGTGTGTGTGTGTGTGTGTCTGCGTGAGGATTGTTATCAGAAAACACACCGACGCCACAGCTTGTGATTGTTCAATTGAGGCTGTCTGATAATTAAAATCATTTTGTTCTGCGTAAGCCTCACATCCACATAAATCCACAGCACCGCAATCGCTCTCATGAACGAGCATAAACACACACACACACACACACACACACACACACGAGAACACAATTAATTATCACGCAGGGCTGCTCTTATTGCCTCTGTCTGCCTCATGAACGATCATTTATTTCACATTTGTGCTTTTGTGTGTGTGTGTGCGTTTGTGTTATTGCCTCTCTTTGCCTCATAAATGATCATTTGTACGTAGTGTGTGTTTATATATGTGTGTGTGTGTGTGTGATTGGAGACATGGAGATGTTGTTGTAATGGTTGCTGCAGGCTGGTCATTTGCTATAATTTAGAGTGATGGCAAATATGGGTTAGATAAGCACACACACATACACACAGACACACACACACAAACATGCGACTCCATCCAGAGAGAGTGGGTCAGATAAACTCTTATCAGTCAGTCGAGCAGTGAAGAAGGACCCCAGCTTTTATTTGTCCCTCCAGCAAATCATTTGAGCTGGAAAAAAAAAAGAGAGAAGAGAGAGAGAGAAAAAAAGAAACCAGCAGCAGCATTTCTGAAAGGTTGGAGGATAACATTCCCTAAACATGGCTGTGGCTAGTTGCAGTGCAGCCCTCAGGAACAAACGCCTCTGGGCAAAATCCTCCCCACAGAATTCCCCTTTTACCTGCAGGCTGCATGTTTACACAGTCTCTCCCTCTGGAAACCTCATTAGTTTATCTGCTGAAACCTGTAAATTTAGGACATCCAATCCCTCTTTCTCCTCAGACGCTGATGCATCCTGACACTGTGGATGCAGCTAAACGTTAGTGCTGAGGGAATCTGTGCGCTGGAGCCTCCAGGTCTTCATTTTTACTACTGATTTTATGTTCTGTTAAAGAGCATTAACGGCGCAGCATTAATGCAGATTAGACTCGGACAGGAGTGGAGCTATTTAAAGCAGCGAGCTAGTAACAGGATCCATAAACAAGTGTGATTTTTATGCAACGGATTTTTTGTGATGTTTGCCTCACCTTCTGTTTTTTGTTTTTTCTCTCTCCCTGAAGGAGGACGAGGTGATGCCGGCCAAGTTTGAGGACGATCTGATCTGGGTGGCGGCCGACACTCCCCTCTCGGACTCCACCTTCCTCAGCAACAAGATCAAGGACTTGTGTGAAGACCTGCCAATTTTCTGGCTTCGCCCCACCTACTCAACCAGTAAGAAATCAGACTTCTCCAGATAAAGATTTGAAAAATGTAAATCTGAAAGGAAAAAAAAAAAAAGCACCTTTTTTTTTCTCCCCTCAAAGACTATGTGAGTTTTTATTCCAAACAAAGAGGATGTGGGTCAAATGGTCTCAAGTATTTCCATTTAACTTTGCAGCTGTTACAGCTACAGAGGAGAAGAAAAAAAAAAACAGGCTAAAAAAGAAAAAGCACAAGTCCTTATGAAGTTTCCGAGCTACTGAGTGTACAATTTTTAGCATGCCGGGAGGTCAAAAGTTCTCCAAACACAATTTTATTCTACTTCATCTGAGGACTTCAAAAGGCTGCCAGAGAAACGGCTGTGCAATCAGGAGCCGTGCCACATTAGTGCCACTCCGCTCCTAAATTTGGTCTGCTGTCAGATACTGAAACTGTGATGTGTGCAGGCGGCCAGAGGAAGAGGAGGGCCGCCCCCCGCCAGCGCCGGCAGGCAGTCGGGGTCGAGGAGGAGGAGGAGGACGTGGAGGCAGAGTTCAACCCGGAGAACCCCTATCAGGTGAGTCACGCCGACAAACTCGCACGTTTCCTCTTCTTCCCTCGTGTTTGCGTCAGGCGGCGGCGCTCGCAACTGTCCAGTCGGATCTCAGGGGCTACCTGAGAAGGCTTTTCCCGAGGAGAGTTTCTCACAGCTGCGGGAGCGGCAGCAGATGCTGGGGTCACGGCGGAGGGCCCGGATTGTCACTGCAAATCTGAGGCGTATGCGTGGGTGCATGCGTTTTCTGTGTGTGGCTGTCCAAAGCTTTCCTTTCAGCACCGAGGCTGTATGAATAATTCCACAGCATCCCCTCCTCCTCCTCCTCCTCCTCCTCCTCCCTCCTCTGTGGCCCCTCTGCCCTGCTAAGCACACACAAGACTCCCATACATTCACATCTTCTCCCTCCCAGATCCCACATCCTCCACCCCGATGCTGGGCCCCACTTCTCCTAATCCCTCAAACTGAAGCATCCCCCCCAACACACTCCTGACAACTGCAGAGGGGGGTAAACAGCAAGCGTTGAAAAAGAAAATATCTGACAACAAAAAACCCACATCTGACAACGTCCCCTCCTCCCCATCCCGCCTGTCGGAAATTCATTTTTAATTGGTTTGAAATGAGCTTTTTTCTGCAGCTAGAGATGACAAGCCGGACAGAACGCACCCTGACCACTGTCCTCTCTTCCCTCCTCTCAGAGAGGCCTGGAGGGCGAGCAGGGCACCATGGACATCGACCCCATGCTGGACCACCAGGGCGTGTGCTGCAACGAGTGCCGCCGCGGCTACACCCACTGCCAGAGGATCTGCGAGCCGCTGGGTGGCTACCACCCGTGGCCTTACCACTACAGGGGCTGCAGGGTGGCCTGTAGAGTTATTATGCCCTGCAAGTGGTGGGTGGCACGCATTCTGGGTCTGGTGTAGACACCCCCCACCCCCCTACCTGAAAGATGGTAAAGTCCAGGAGGGAAGGAAGTAAAGGAGGGAAAGAGGGAGGGAGGGGATGGGGGATCCTTGGGAGGGGAGATGAAGGGAAGAAAAGGGTGGTTTTTGTTATTCTCATCTACTGTAGGCACCTGAGCAGATTCGAGTAAAAGTGTCCACACATTAGAAATGCACGGTGCCGAATCTAGGACAGTCATGATCTCACATGTACAAGGTAGAGTCTGCACGCTGCTCGGCTTGTCTTATTAAAAAAACATAGCAGCCATCGATTTAGATCCTTCTGAACTACAACATGCTGTCAAAATGAATATACAGTAAGTTATGATATGCAGCATCCAGCAGCTCCACACGTTTTATGAGACATCACCCATTTATCTAGAGGAAGAAGCTTGCATCCATACAGTCTGTTTCTGTCACTCTTTTTGCTTTTCTGTAAATAAATCTATAGGGAAGTTCAACAGCTGCCCTAAATAGCATCTATTGCTTGTTTTACTTTTCGACAAATATTTTTGACTCCTGTGTTTTTTTTTTCCCTCCTCTTTTGTCCTCATGAGTAGCTCTCATTAAAACAGCGCTTCTGCTCTCAGAACTTTCATCTCAACGTATTTTCATCTGCATTGAAGAAGCTATATCAAAGTGCAATAAACTTTTTTAAGTAAACTTTCAAGCGGCACCTCTCTTTCTTCCAAGTGACCTTACGTCCTATATGTAAACACTTCCTGGGTCTGTCTGGAAACACCCCACTCTTCCCTCTTCCACGCCTGAAAACATTCAAGTTTGAGGAGTGTCACATCTGGTAGCTGCTCCAAAGGGATGAGCAGAGAGAGAAGTTTCCAGAGTTCTTTAATGTGAGAGTTGCAGCTCTAGAACTCTTTAATGAGACTAAAGACTCTGTAGCCGTCACGCTCCCAGATCTTACCCACGATGCAAAGCGCTTAGCTCCCTTTTGATGTCACAGAGCTGCCTGGGGCGGGGGTAGGGGGGTAAAGGATGGGGGCGGTGTGTTTGTGTGTGTCACGGATACTGGAGGAGTGTGTGTGTGTGTGTGTCAGAGAGAGAGAGAGAGAAAAAAAAAGTGTTAGGAAGCTAAGAGTTCCATCCAGAGCCACAAATGGGCGTTTGATCGTCACGAGAGATGAAACGATGTGTGATGAATTTAACACTTAACTCAGTGTGAGAGGCTTGATGATGCGGTTAGGAAAGCTGATCCATATTAATGCTCTCTCGCCTCGGCAGGACGCCCCCTCACAGTCTCTCAGCTGCCGCATATGTGTGGTTGGAGAACAGGGGAGGTGCCCCCCGTTCTCCCCACATCTTCCCCCTGTAAAATCACCGCTCCACCTCGGGGCTGCATCCTCGCCTGCTGGCCAAACAACTCAGGGGGGGCAGGGGGGGGGCTTCTTCTACTTGATATCAATCGAAGCGCAATACGTAAACCGTATCCTCAAGCTGTCAGCCATATCACAAACTGCCTGCACTCGTATCAGTAATACCACATTTTATCGCTCCCAGCACATAATCACACAGCATGGCTCCCTGTCATAATATATTGCTGTTTTTGTGTGTGAGTGATCTATTCCTAGACTTTCCAATATGTCCAAAACACTTTGCACAGAAAAAAAAACAAAAAAACGTGAGACAAAGTTTGTGAGCCAAACAACAAATCTTTTATTTACACTGAAGCTTGAGTCACACTGAGGGAACGGCCGGTGCTAAGCCACTGGCTGACATGTCACACAGATTCCAGACAAGTCAGTTTGCCGAGTATCGCTGTTGACTTTTTACTGAGTACACAGGAAGAAAAAAAAAGAAATGAGCCAAGACACTCATTCATAGTTGGAATTTAAACATCTCAGCTGGTTCTTGTTTTTAGCAACTTTACATTTTTATACAAGTGTTGATAATAATGACTCTTAAAAGGCTCCCAAATAAAAAAAAAACCAAAACAACAGACTGTGGATGTTTGGAGGAAACCAGGAGAGAAAAGAACGTTGAATCAGAGCATGTCGGGTCTGGAGTTGCATTTTAGTTCCCTTCTGAGTCCATTGGCCTTTAACACAATCAGATGAAGTAAATCAATCCGTTCAACAGATTATTCAAATTAACTGACCCGATCCGGTCAAGAGCTATTGCGGAGAGTAGGCCATGTGTGGTTTTGGTGGAGTGATAGTGGGAACGCCGTGGCTCCCTGCACTTAGTGAAAAAACACTGACACAAGGAAGAGGCGACGAAGAGGGACGGCCACGCAGGCTGCAGAGCAACCAGGAGCTCAGGTGGACAAATGTAGAGAGAGGTGATGTTAAACCGAGGAGGGAGGAAAGAGAAAAAAGAGAGAGAGAGAGAGAGAGAGAGAGGAGGGAGGTGCTCAGAACTTCTTGAACTCTACGTCATCCGGTGGGCTCACGTCCACTTTTCTCTTGCCCACATCTTTCCAGTTGGTGCTCAGGACCGTACCACCTGACTCCATCTGCGCAGAGGGGAGAGAGAGACACGGCACGAAAAAAAAAAAAAAAAAAAAGAGTTAAGTGAAACACCTTCTCTCTGCTTAAAAATTCTCAAGGCTTAGATAAGTCCACTGCAGCATGTTGCATAAATGCAGCTGCTCTCTAATAGGTCACGTGGTCTGGCGCGTTAAAGCCGAAATGCAGGAACGAATACTTGACATGAATGTTAAAAACGCCGTCGGCTTTTGGGGTTTACATGTTCGAAATGACAGCGAATCCTCTTACGAGTTGAACTCAATCATCCACAGATCATGTCATTAATAATAACGCAGAATGCTGACACACTCCAATCAGCCAATCAACATTTAATTGCAATCACACACACTTCCTTCCTTACACTTTAATACACTTACAGAAGCTCATTAATTACACAATCTGTTCCTGCTGCATCAGTCAACACGGCATCTGATGCATTCACTTCATTTAAAATTATGCAAATTGTGTAAATAAATGGAGCTTTACCGTTTTCTGTTTCCATTAATGCTTAATTTGAGGAAAATTATGTATTTTCCAAGCTGGGTTTTACTCATATTTGTTGCCTTCTGACTGTGGGCTATGCTAACACTGCGCTCGCTGCCTCTGTTGTAGAGATTCAGTAAACACAAACCTGGCAAAAAATAATGTGTATATTGGACTGGATGTTTCTGTACATGTGTGAGGCTGAGGGTTGCTGTCACTGCAGGCCGTGGGCATGTTACAGAAGGTTTGTTTGGGCCAAATAAACTCACGATCCGGAAGTCAAACAACGCAATTTGCTTTGTTTACTGTCTGAGCACACCTTTAATGCAGTTCCCATCCACATTAGTTACATCTCTGCAGGGGGGGAAAAGACCAAAGTTGGCTCAGCGTAAAGGTCAGCTTTCCACATGGTAAGTAGAGAGAGTACAACCCTAAGAAGAAGGCTTTTAGGTGCACTGACATGTGACCGTGTCAATCCATCTGTCAGTAGATCACTTTGTTTCAGATGGAAATATCTCAATAGCTGACGTTATTGAGGTAAACGTTTATGTATTCTTCAGGATGGACTGTTAGAACTTTAGCGATCTAGTTTTAACAAAGACAGTCGTGACTCGATAATCCGACACTAAATGTAAAACCTTCTTTTATGTCGGATAGCAATGCTGTCGGATTGTCAAGACGGAGGTCGAGATACAAGGAGGTCTTGATGCTTGAAGGGCCACTTCCACCCCGGGGGAGCGCTCCGACGGGGTGGAAGTGTCCGGAACGCACAGGCAGTACTTGGCTGCTGATGCTAGTTTAGTTAGCGGTCACACTTCTGTTTCCACCATTGGTGGCGGTGGGGGAGTGGCAGATACGCTCCACCGTTACCGTCCGTGTTTTCTTCCGTAAACACTGAGCACGCTCGCTGCGTGTGACGTCGTCGTGTCCTCTTCTTCATGCGGGACATTTTTGGGTCGTATGAAGTTCACACAGCAGATCACATACAAGTCACATTTAACTGGAAATGTGAACAAAAAAAAAAAACGGATTTCACCAAAAAATCTTCATTGAGCATCAAGTCCTGCAGTGTGAACGTAGCCAATCTGTGGGATTTTCCAGTCAGATAATATGCCGTTATCCTGATTGGTGACATAAAACGTCATGTCGGAGTCAGAATCCAAGGCTGTCGGTATGTTAAGGCTGTTTTTATGGGTTCCGTTCGTTTTTCCTAAAAACCTGTCGGATAGCAAGGTTTTGGATTGTTAAGAGTAGAATTATCAAGTCACGACTGTACTTTTAAATTAACCAAATATCTGTAAAACTAATTCCCATCTGCGCGGGCGGGGGAAATAAAACAACATGTGTACCNTAACCAAATATCTGTAAAACTAATTCCCATCTGCGCGGGCGGGGGAAATAAAACAACATGTGTACCATGGATAGACATTTCATCAGCGTTTGATAGTTTGACTTAAATGCATTACTGCCATTAAAATACATAACGAAACCACAAAGTTCAGTTGCATGAAATAAAAAAACACAAAGCGTGCTCCCTTCCTGGCTCATAACAGCCTATTATATACCCTAATAACGGAGCATCTTCGCCCTCCATCGCTCTCCCTGTTGGCTCTCATGCCAGTATCCCGGGGCCATTTGCTCTGCTGGTCTTTATTAAAAATAGGTCATTAAAAATGATTAATAATGATCAATATCAACTGAAATGAAACATTTTATCGTGATAAATTTTCAGCGCCGTGCATCAGCCTCAGCTGTAGTCCAATATGCGAACCACATGGACGTGTTTAGCGTGTTGACGTTAGCATCTGGCTCCAAGCGCTGCTGCACAGAGCGGCGTCGTGGTTGTTGTCTTGTAATCTTTGCAAAGCATCTGTTTAGATTTTCTTAAAGCAGAATTGTGCTATTTGAAATCAGAAGTATGAAATGTTCATTACTGGAGAAGAATAAGGAGTCTGCTGTCTGGTTCGCTGGCTACTTGCCCATGTAGATCTGTAAGTATTCAGCAAAAATAGCAGTTTATTTCATCTTTCTGTCAGAGGGCTAAAATCAGTGTTGTTCTGTTTGGACTCCCGAGACCAGCGTTATAAATTATTTATGCAGATTTAAAATTTAGTTTGAAAGCTCACATTGCTTTTATTTTTTTCAGGCAGGAAAAAAGTGTGCAGAAAAAATGACCAGCTGTGGGCCAGATAAGAGACGAGGTCGGGTAGAAAGAAGGAAATATTTAGTGTTTAAATTATGTCATTGATGGTATAAATTAATACCAGCAAGTGATGAATAATTTAAGCTTCAGATTGCAAACACGCTACACGATGATGAGTCCACAGTTAGAGCTGAAGACATCTTATTCTGATGCACTCTGTGGTTTAAAGAGACTAAACCAGAAGAAAGTTTAACTGAGAGCTGAAAGTTCGAGATAAAAAGAGTCAGATATGACCTGGTTATCAAGATATAACTCTTGTTTAACCTTTAATGTCTCTGAGAATACGCTTTATATGCAAGCTAGAACTTTCCTGTAAGAAAGCATCTCTTTTGTGAATTCAGAAGACACAACTAATGAGCATACTTTCCAAGGTGAAAGGAGTCGCGGTGACTTAATCGTGATACTCACAAAGGATTTGTTCATGGCTCGTTTGACCTCGTCGGAGCCGTCGGAGTAGATCTGCTGGAAGAGCTTGTTGAGTGCCGCGTCTCCCTCCAGCTTCTCATCTTTCTCCTCCTCGTTCAGGTCCACCAACACCTTGTCCCATTTGCAGGTGAAGTGGGAGGATGAGGGGTACTGATCTGATGGAGAGCATCAACAGCGTTAGAAAGGGCACATTCATACACAGACGTTTAAAGGAAAAACCTACATAAAGTGTCTTATTAAGTTGTTGGGCCGCCATGTGCTGCTCAAACAGCTTCAATGCTCCTTGAAGTTTAACTCTACTGGAGGTAAACGGACGGATGAACACCATTCTTCTAAAAGATTTGGTGTTCTGACGATGGTGCTGTCTGACACGGTACAAAATCTCCCATAGGTGTCACTCGGAACATCTTTGTATTGATTTGCAGTGAGCCCTCCCTCTAAGGGGACAAGTGAACCCAAACCACGCCAGCTAAATGCCCCCCCTACAGCCCAACGGCCTCACTGTGGGCGTCAAGGTTTCAGGTTTCTCCTTTAATTTGTCACCTGTCTATAGTTCCAGGTCAAATCAGGAAGATTTACAGCCAGCTGAGAGCATGAGTGGGCAGATTAAGCTCTTCAACAACTGTAATGAATCAAAACAAGCAGGAAAAAAAAATAATTCAAATGCTTAAGTTGTCGTTTATCATCGGAAAAAAAAAAACAGCACCAGCGAGAATTTCCTCGCAGGTCTAAATTAATTTCACTCACTCTGCTGCTGAACCGTCCGACTCGGCTGCCGAAGAGTCACATTGTGATTTGATTTCTATATTTTCTAGATATGCAATACGCCCACTATAATCCCAACAAGAGATGGGAGAGGGAGAGCGGAGAAATGTAATCCAGACGCAGATTTACATAAATACAGCGCCAGACGCACGCCAGACAGATTCAGGCCAAGTGTGGACATACTGCAATGCGATCCCATAAAATCAGATGTCAAATATCATGTTTTAATGTAAGAGCAGTCCGAGTTATAAGCAGGCACTAATAAACAGGGCGTCCTCGAGACTGAGCTGGAAAAAAAAATAAAAAAAATAGTTTGGCTGCCCACTTAACTTTTACTCCCCCCCCCCTTCCACACACACACACACACACACACACACACACACTTATGTAAGTAATTAATCCTGTCAGTAATAGGAATGTGTGGGCTAAAATACTGAGTCATATTCCGCTGTCATACCTTTCCCTCTCCCTGCCTGCTTTCACCGTCAGACTAATGAAAGACTCCAGACTGCCCACTCTCATTTTAGTGCCGAACAGACAAACACAGGAGCTCGTATTGATCTTTGCAGTGAGAGGGATAGAAATAAGAAGAGGCTGAGGGAGAATGGGAGAGACGGAGTGATGAGAGCAGAGACGGGAGAGCAGTCGGGGGGAAAGGGTGTAAAATGCCGAAGCTATGGACTGACTGGGATCGAAGTGTTTGATGTTGGACTCCTGTCCTTCTCCCTCCAGCTTCTCCCATCTGATGGCATCTGTCTTCTTCATCTTGATCTCCACCTGACAGAGGAGAAAGGAACGAGAGAGAGAGGGAGAGGGAGGGAGAGGGGGAGATAACAACGTTTAACGAAATGGTTTTCTTTGGCGCGTGGGACAAAAATAACGCTTCCATTACGGTGACATCTTAAAAGTGCAGGACATCAGATCATTATTGAGGCCAGAGAGGCTTGTCTTGTTCAGAGCCGACGTCGACTTAGCCGGCGAATGTGTTTGTGTGTGAGGCAGAAAGAAAGAAAGAGAGAGAGAGAGAGACATCAGGGATATGCGGGGGCACAGCTCAATCTCAAACCTCACTGACAGACATACTGCACTAACGAGATGCCTGTCAGCCAGAGGGCCAGTGTGAGAGACGAGGGGGAGGCGGAGGAAGGGGGAGAGAGAGGAGGGCGGGAGATCCTAGTTCCACACAACAGCATCTGATCCAAATCATTACACCGGGAGAACATGGTAGAGGAGGAAAACAATGAGGGGGAGAGAGGACATGGACACACGCTTTAAACACTGAGCTGCATTGACAGGGCACATAACAGCGAGACACGCGAGCTGCAGCGCCCTCCACCACCACCACCACCACCACCCATTAACGGTGTGTGTGTGTTTGATATGTGTGAATGTGAAAGACAGCGCTGGTGATGTCGGTGCAATTAAGGAACATTTCTGCTCTGCTGGGCGATGTGATGATTCATTTATGAGGGTGCCAGAAGAGAAGAGGGGAAACCAAGAGGTAGACAAGGTTAGGGACGAGGAGGCAGAGAAGGCTGACTGGCACTGACTGAAGCGTGAGTGAGGGGAGCAGATTGAGGGAAGCGAGACAGTATGATCGCTGCTAGCTCCTCCGCCGAGGTGATGAGCTAGTGCGAGTGGCGCCGCGCTGATAGATCACTTCGGTATGTGTCAGCGCTTTCGGCTCCACAAAAGGGCCTCGTGCACAGCGAGGCATCTGTGCAGTGTCCGAAATTAACTTTTTGGCTCACCTGCAAAAGGGCTGAAGACCTAAAAACAGAAGAGCTCTGCTGAGAATACAGGTTACCGCTCGAATAATTCATGCTCGTCTTTGGGCCGAGCGCGTCCCCGTTGCTTTGTTCTAGTGCCAGTTTGTGCATACAGTCAGATTCTGTGTGTTAATCTAAAACAACAAAAGAGGAAATTCTTATTTTAACATCAGCTGCCACAGATCTTTTATTGGAAGTGCAGTTGGGAATAGTAGACCATGGCCTCCATCTATTCATCCCACATACTCGAGGCAAGTATGCTTCCACAGAAGGCTCGTCAGATGGTCGAGCATTCTTTTCCTACATCAGATTTAGATGCACTGCACTCCACAATGTTTATGACTTTTGGAAAGTGACAATTTGGTGCCGAGCGCAGCTTGATCCTGGCTTTTGTCAAGAAGTCTGTGAGAAGGAAATTTCGAGATTTGCTCCTAAACATATACATGTCACAGAAAAACTGTTGAAACATGTGAAAGACACTATGCGGTACTGATTTCTATTTTTTTCTTGGCCAGACCAGAAATCACAGCTCGATGATGCACCGGAGCATTGCGTCAGTCTCCCCCCCAACACTATGACACACAACGTGTTAGCAGCAGCGGTGGTTTTCCTCTCGACCAGGAGTTACTACACCTACGACAGCCTACAGTTTGCTGGCTAGAGATGTGTCTTCATCCAGCTGATGCATCTCCCCTGGATGTCAGAATTTGAAGAATAGCTCTTTATTTAAATATTCTAAGAGATGAGGAAGAGGTGGACGGAGAGCTGAGGATCACCGCCAACTCTTGCTTCTACTAAAGTTTGTAAACCTACACAAGCTAGTTTTACAAAGTTTCATCAGAGACAACTGGGATTCACAGATTATAGGTTACTGATGAATGAGGCTAAGCTATCTCCCTCCTTGGCCTTCATCCTCCTGTCTGGCTCACATTTGGTTTACACATACTTTTTACTGCATTGCATGGACTTAAGTAGTTCCTTCTTTTTTTATTGCTTTTTATGTGTACAAACAAGCCTTTGTGCGTCTTCCTAGAGAAACAGTCTAACGTTGTGCATTGCTTTCCTCATATTTAAATATTCATTGTGTCTCGCCTGTCATTGTGACGACCGGCATTTCAGCCCACCTTCAAATGTGGCTGTTTGAAACATCCCTCTGATGAGGTTGGACAACACATAGAAACTCCTGCTTTTGTGCACAGATTTGCATGCACAGTAAGCGTGCCACATAAACATGCAGAGAAATAAAAAAAACGGCACGTTCAAAGGTCTCTAATTAGTACATTTGTATGACTGACTACATCCCTGCTACAGCACCAATGTTAGTCAACGCCTGTACTGGTTAGAGAAGGTGTTTCGGGGGTTCAGGCCAGTTGTGTTGCCAGCTCTAAACCTGGGATTAGTATGCAACTGAAATGATAAGCCGCTGTTGGGAAAACACCTAGCTTTTTTTAGTTAACAAACCTGTGCAAGTAAAAAAACAAAAGAGACAATTGAAGTTAACTGCAATTCCCAGGGGACATCTCATCAACAGATACCCAGTAAGTTCTGTTTTAAACTCCTACCGCACACATAAACCCACATGATTCACTTAGAAGGCATCTCCCTGAATTATTTTTGGACGTATCTGCTTATGAACAGTTAATGTTCTTCCAAACTTGAGCAATAAAGCATTCTTAGTTTGCTGCAGCTTTAACACACCAACTACATCCATCATCTATACACTGCATAATCCTCACTAGGGTCGCAGGGGGCTGGAGTCTATCCCAGCTGACTCAGGGTAAAGGCAGGTTCACCTGGACAGGTCACCAGTCTATCACAGGGCTACACTTAGAGACAGACAACCAAGAACACTTACATTCACACCTACGGACAATTTAGAATCACTAACTAACCTCAACATGTTTTTGGACTGTGTGGGAGGAAGCCGGAGAACCCGGAGAGAACCCACGCTGCACGGGGAGAACATGCAAACTCCACGCAGAAAGATCCCGGGTGTCATCACTGGGACGCGAACCAGCGACCTTCTAGCTGTGAGGCAACAGTGCTGACCACTGAACCACCTTGCAGCCTCCACACTAACTACAGTTCATGGGAAATGCAGTATAAGTCACCAGATATAATCAGTTTTCTCAACAACACTGAATTAATATTAACACGCTGTCATAACATAAACGTACAGAAGATCTGAATGATCCAGGAGACTTCAGTATGTCTATGGTGATTCATTACAGCTCGCTGATCGGGCAGGTGTCATCCCCGTTTGTCAGAGCAGGTTGTGTTTGAAAAACTGATTTGGTTTTCGAGGCAGCTCCCTGCAGCATATTAAATATTTGTTTTTTGACAGATACACCAGCAGTTAGGGCAGAGATGCTTTTTTTTTTTTTTTTTTTAGCTCTGTTAGTGGTCTCATAGTGCTTTGAAGACTTTAGTATATATCAAAGCGCTGATTCTAATGGCTGACATACTAATAACTGGTGTTCAGCCTAACATGGCTTTTGTAGCAGTGCTTGTAATTCTGATTAAGTTACATCACACTTCTTTGGATCTTTTGTCTTTTTTTTTAACAAAGTGATTAGATTTTTTTTGTTTAACCTCGTGGATGAACAGTTTTATTTTAACTTTTGTATATTAATTTTAAAATAATCAGTGTGTGTTGCTACTCATATAGTTTGTGTGCTATCTTCTGTCATGTTTACAGGTTCTGCTTGTTTCTGACCTGCAGTTACTGCCCTCAACAACCTGCAACTTTCATTTTTCTTGCTCCACTTTCCCCCCTCACCCCAACCAGTCGAGGCAGACGGCTACATACACTAAACCTAGGTCTGCTGAAGGTTTCTTCATATAATTCCTTCCCACTGTCACCAAATGCTTGTTCAACTGTATATTGTTGGGTTTCTGTTCATAATAGTGTAAAGCAAAAGGTAAAGTTGACTTAAGTTATGATTTGGTGCTGGATAAATAAAACTGAATTTAATTCAGCTACCCAGCAGGCAAAGTACAAGTCAAGTCAAATGTATTGTCATTCCAGCCATATGCATGTATACAAAGTGTTTACATTTTTGGTTTTAAGACGGCAGTATTTTAACAGCACATCTGATTGCCATGTTTTTCCTGACTTCTTCGAAATCACAGAAAGTCTAGAGCGCCGACAGTCTCGGAAGAGGAACGGACCAAAGACCAAGCAAATTAAACGTTATCACATTAAAATTACCAGCCAGTGCCGCAGGTGCCATTTATTGTCTCGAATATTTTTGCAGGGCTAACTGTGACAGAACTCAAGCCGAGGCTCTGTGTGTGTGTCAAAGTCTGTGTGCTTCTCTGCGTGCTCCTGGGCCATACAACATTAATCTGCTGCCACATCTGTGTTTCCTGGCTTTTAAGGGACATGGCAGGCCAGGCGCCGTGTGTGTGTCTCCGAGTGTGTGCGTGTTTCTGTGTGTATGACAGGCGAAGCGATGGCTCGTAAAGGGATGTGACAGCAGAGCCACAATCAGGGGCCACCACCCACAGGACCCCAGGGGCTGGACTATACAATACTGCGCTGCACACACACATGTGGACACACACGCATGCTATTTACAGAGGGGCACTGGGGTCCTGTGTCGCTTGTCACATGTGTTTGTAACCACGTCGCACCCCCCTCTACACAACTCCTCAGCCTGCATCTTCTCCCTCTTTTTCCAGATGCCTGCGGATTTCAAAACAAACTCGGCTAAAAAGACACATAAATGAAATACATATAAACATTCTTAGACGTTGACAGGCATGCAAATTAAAGAGGGGAGACGCCACTTTAGCTATTTGCCGAAAAGAGATGAGTTCGGAGCTGAATGGAGGCGCGAGCGTGGACTGGAAATTGTGTCGAGTGTGTTGGTGCGCACGCCCCCGTGTGTGTGTGCGTCAGCCGTCTGTTCTGATCAAACACACTGGTGTGTAATTGGCTCCCCGTTGTCGCGGTGACCCCTGCGGTTGGAATGTTTGTCGTGATGGAGGACAGGAGGAGGTCGCGCTGACGATAATGTGCTAGAGACGACACTCACGCACACACACACACACTCTCTGCAAATGCTTTGGTTTAAATGGCACAAGTGTGTTGAAAGATTACTGTTCAGCCTCTGTGTCTCATAAGTGTGTGTGTGTGTGTGTGTGTGTGTGTGTGTGCCCAGCTTAGCTTCCCCCTGCTAAGTTGTCTTTAAAGACAGCGAGGAGATGAAGCGTAAACACTGTGGAGCAAAGAGTGCAGGGCAGCCAGTTACAGAGACAGACAGACCGACTGACAGTGGTTGTGAATCAACAGCTCTGAGGGCGATGTAGTTTTTTTTTTGTTTTTTTTTTTAAACGCTCATTAGGGATGCATGCCAATCTGGAGAAACTTGATTTGCTGATGTTGTTGTTCATTTGAATGTTTTTATCCCCCAGTGGCTTTTTGGCTTCGGAAAATGAAACGGCTCCAAAATATTTAAATGAGACACGCATCGAAAAAGCTGCTTAGTTCGCCGAGGTCTCTCACGCCGTCGTGCACATGTGCCCACACGTTTCACCTGTAGAGCTAGGAGCTCTTAACGCCATTTTTTAGGTGTTGAATGCCGCAATTACCAATGAGGGCTTATGCCTTTTGGTGTTGTGTGTACGCGTAGGGACCATGTGTACCCGAGGAGCCCACTGGACCAGGGAACAGTCAGGGCTTTGTGGGAGAGGAGGAGGGTTAGAACGCTTTCTCTTGTTATACCAGGAGGTAGGTGTTTTTATCAGCACAGCACAGAGACAAAGACAGAAGGTGTGTTTGTCTGTGAGGGGGCCACAGAGAGATTGACAAAACAAAGACAACACAGTAAATAAGGACAAAGGCAGAAAAAAAACCCAAAACAACAACAACCCAAAAAACGGTAACAGTAGAGAGTTGAGAGGAGTCTAAGACCATCATCAGCTGCGGTCTCTCTAAGACTGAGCCCTTGTTTAAGCTGCAACCCACGTGCACCTCTGGTATGCAGTGTCTGCTGTTGCCATGGAAAAGTGAGAAAGTGAGTGAGAGGAAGTGTTTTTTGAGAGGGGGCAGTTTCTGTGCAGGTCAGCTTCTACTCGGCACAGTGCAGCCGCTGGATATAATGCACACATTGTGGACATTGTATATAGATGTACAGGTTATGCAACGCTACGGATCTAATTTCTCAACAGCTTTCTTTTGCTGCTTTGACACCATACAGTATGAGATACCAGCAGCTATAGTCACGCGCTGGCCTTTCGTTCCCCCGGTGGCCTTGCTGTAAAATAAACTAAAATAACTGTCATGATTGCTTTCGATGCTCTTTGGCTCGGCTTGTTTGGGGATTTTCAATGTTGACACAATTGTGTATCTTTTGAGGAACATGACCCTGTTTTTTTTTTGTGTGTGTGTCTCTGCTTGCCCACAGATGTCATACAAATATAGATCTAAGAAAAGCATATCTAGGCTGATTCAGTGCACGATTTGAGGGGGGATGAGGAGGGATGACATCGCTCTTGTTAATAAAATCACCAAGATGCATCCTTCTTGTTAACCTGCCATCCCCCATGTGCGTGGGTTGATGGGTGGTGCTCCCACTGACAAAATATAACAAATTACCCAGTGGGTTGACTTTACTAGGGGTGTGCGTGACTATTCAACGAGGATCGCTGCTACCTTCTTTTGTTGACGCCAGATAAACTGGTCAGTTAAACGAATAATTAATATATGTACAACACCGGGTAAGTGTTGCATCCACCTGCTGCTGGACAGGCAGCAGACGGTAGCCCACCCCTCCCCAGAAAGCAGGAAAGTGGGATACATGACATCTCGCAAAACCAGTGTGGATTGGCAGTATTTTGACATTAATTTAAGGTTATATGGAGGTAGTTTGAGATTAATTGCCATATAACCAGTTGACCACATTCATGACGGGTACTAGGACGAGAACCTGCTAGTGCTAGCACTGCTAACATTAGCCACACAGCAGACAAATATGACATCTCTTACCTACATGTGCTATGACCTTGCTCGGTCTGAAAGCATAATGGAGCTCGTCACAGCTTTGGCTGTGATAATAAATGCTTCATCTCTAAAATTCTGTTCAATCGACTTTTAACTTAGTAGTTAGGAACATCCTTAACTCAAACCAATTAACTGGGAGTAGGCCTGGGCCATATCGTACTGTGCATGTTCGTACCAGTGTAATGTTAGGGGATGATATGAAATTGAAATTATCGCGATAGAATTTGAATGAAGCTCGCAGTGCCGCTGTTTTCGTCCAGTCTAATGTGCATGAAGCGAGAAGCATAGCGGCGACCAAGAAGGAGGGCGAATGCAGTGCTTCGACTGACACAGTAGGGCTGGACCCGGATATCGGAGTATTCGGTCGTTGTGGTGTCTGGATAGCGATTTTGAGATCCGAATATTTGCCCTCCCCCCGCCGCCCCCCAATTTGCTCCAATAAAGTTGTGCAGTTTTGAAGTATTTTCTCTAGCGTCACTTAGATCATTACCGCAAATTTTCTCATTTATATCGTGATAAATACTTTTGGCCATATCACCCTGCCCGAACTGGGAGTCGCAGAAATAGGATGCGATCATAGATGTATTAAGGAGAACTGAAGATGCCACCCTGTTCATCTAAACTGAAAGCTGCTCAGTGGTGCAGAAAGAGTTTCCAACCTTCCTCCATGAGGTGACCGAATGTTCCACACGCTTTCGCAGTTTTACGACCTAACCTCCCACTGGCTGACCTCCTTGGCTCCCCGCACATGAATATGACAAAATTAAGTAAGCAGAAGTTTTCTCTACACTTTTCAGACAATACTGAACCATCCATCCATCATCTATACACCTCTTAATCCTCACTAGGGTCGTGGGGGGGCTGGAGTCTATCCCAGCTGACACCTGGACAGGTAACCAGTCTATCACAGGGCTACACTTAGAGACAGACAACCAAGCACACTCACATTCACACCTACAGACAATTTAGAATCACCAATTAACCTCAACATGTTTTTGGACTGTGTGGGAGGAAGCCGGAGAACCCGGAGAGAACCCACGCTGCACGGGGAGAACATGCAAACTCCACGCAGAAAGATTCCGGTGCCCCCACCGGGACGCGAACCGGCAACCTTCTTGCTGCGAGGCAACAGTGCTATCAACTGCGCCACCTTGCAGCCCAATACTGACCAAATGGGTAAAATTCGGATTGCAAAAAGAGCCATTTTAAGGGGTTTGTGACAGGTAGATAAAATGTTTTTACCAGAGAAGCTCAATTTTCGGTGATTGAGTGTGGCGAAATGCTTTTTTTTGTCTGTGCAAAGAATGTAAAGAACATGGAGACTGACGGGACATAAGTTAGCCGCTACGCCAACATGGTCGCACAGCTGTTCCTGCCATCTTTGGTACAGGACTGAACTTAAAAAGTAAAGTGGAGGGAGCAGACAGCACCACAATGAGCTGAATTTGGCCATGAAGCTCTGTAAAGTGGAGGTGAGCTGTAGAATTGGGTGATAAATCTCTGTAGGTTCACCTCGATAGGAACCCCTTTTACACTGTAAAGATGTTTTCGTTTGATGCATTACTGTTTTTTAAAGGATCAATTACTGAATCTTTCATGTTTTAGGTAATCTGACAAAGGATACGATATTTTGCCTCTTTTTCAACAGACACGTGGTGTGTTTACCAGACGCATCAGGCTGGAGTCATAGTTTGCACATTATTTTGCAGTCTCTCCATTTAAGGAAAGATCATGCAAATGACAGACGTGTTAACACGGGTTACACGTCTCACAGCATGTGCTCTGTTTACTGAGGCCAGGCAATTTGCATCAGTCACCTTTGTGTGAAAAATTCCCCACTTCTGAACAGCCAGCATGGCTAAACCAAGCCCTGAGCTGCATTATTTTATACCAAACGGACAAGTGGGGGAGTGATGTGCCTTGTGCTCGTCAAGTTTAAAAATAAACTTGATATTTGTATTGTAAAACCTCAACAGGCTCCATCAGCACTGTTCTGTCTTCTAAGAGGACATTTATATAATGCAGACGACTAGATTTACTTTTAGTATTTAATCATCTGTCTCGATAGCATTTTCGCTCCGCTTCTCTCCACTACTGTAGGTGGCTTGTGTACACTTTGTACATCTCTTCTTCATTTCCCAAAGGTCGCCTCTCATCCTGTAGTTTCAAAGATTGAATAATATTATAATTCTGTGAGGAATAAACTTCTTCTCTTTATGCGGAGTTTAAGTTTGGTAAGTAAATGATGTGAAAAATCATATTGTAGTACTTAGCTGCTTTTTAAATCCTTAAGTTTTACATTTTGGATCTAAAGTTTCAGTCAGGAGATCAGCAAAAAAGAAGACTTACAAATCTCTCAGACATTTAACAGTAAGTGGTCGGTACAAAGAAAGAGTTGTGGTTCAATATTCAGCCTTAAATACTGCGTATTAGGTACTGACCATCACAAGCAATGAAAAGCAGTTATCACGAAAAACATTCTTTTGCACTTTTTGTAAACTATAAATTAAAACTTAAGTGGGTGATTTTTTTATTGAGTTGCTTATAAAATGATGCATCTGTGAAAGCTTCTGAAGATTCTGAGTAAACAAGATTCAAAAGAAGAGAGCAAAGCTTTCTGCTGCTTTGTATTGACAAGATCGGAATGATCAATGCGGTGAAAATCCAAATCCCACCCCCCTGAATGATTAAAAAGAAAAAATCAAAACAAGTCACACATAAACCTGCCTCTTGATCCGGCGGGCTAAAACCTGACAGCGATCTAAAACCTGAATCAGCACGCACTCAGCCAGCACACTCATTAACCCACATCCTCTATAATACACACTAATTAGCCTATAGTAAAAAGTGCCCTTCCTACTCATTAGGTCCGTAATCACCTTAAACAGTGCTGAGGAACTCTCGGCAACTACAGCCCTTATAAATGTGTGTGTGTGCGCGGCGCGAGTGTAGGCGGGAGGATTTGTGCATATGTGTGAATCTCCTGTTAGCTGCTCAGATGAACTGCGCTAACGTCTCCACGGGAGCAGCGCTGTGCACAGAAAGAGTGGATTTTCTCGTTTCTACTACGGCTACAGTAAGCTTTACCAGCATTATGGCATTATAGGTAGTGACGGCCTACTTTACACTGCTTTAAATTACTGAAGAGATTAAGATTTTGATCTCAGAGTGGTAACCCAAGTAATGATCAGTCACAGCTTCAGTAAGCTGCTTAAACTCGCATTGTTTTCTTCTTTGCCTTTTTTGCTGACACTTGATTCAGAATCTTTTTTTTTTCTTTTTCCCAGGGGCCTTTATTTGACTGTGGAGAAAGAGAAACGGTCTCGTCAGCCAGAAATCAAATCAGGATTTGCCCCATGTGCACCCCGATCACTGGGCTATCAGGTCTCGCTGATTCGTTATCTTTTTCAACATAAAAAAATCAACTCATGCAAAATGTAGACGATAAAAGCTTGAACAAACAGAGACTAACATATCATTTGATGCTCTTTGGCAAAACTGCGCTTCAGAGCAGCAGAAGCCCACATTTCTCTGAGGTGTGACATTACTACGTCATATTTTCTTTACAGCAACATAAAACACGTTCTCTGACATGTTTAATAGCCTGCTCCTTTATTGTTGAGAGTAACTACTGGCACGGCAAGGATACATACAGCGCTCCGAATGATTCAGAGTAAAAAAAAAATTTCAATGACTTTTCATTGACTTTCAAAAACTTAGCTCAAGTATTTTTCCATGACCTAAAAAGGTTGTTTCTTCCTTGTTTATGTTTTGCAGCTTAGAGAAGTTGTAAAGTGGTAAACAGATTTATATTCTGCTACAGCTGTGCTCGCTGTGGAGAAAAAAAACATCTGAAAAACACTAATACTACTGTACGTGTGAAACAGGTTACGCAACTGATTCAGTAAAACAAACCGCTACTCCGTGAATCCATGACAGAGGAGGGATCATATTTCCTGTCTCTTCCATGACACAAACACACTGCTGAGGACTTTTAAGGATATTCCAGAAACGACAGGACCATGACAAACTAGCAAACAGGTTTTTGCTTATTGGTCAGCTGTCTGTTTTATTCTGTGTGCTCCAGCATCAGACAACACGTGTCGCAATACTTTGATGTACCTTTTAGTGTAAAATGGACCATTGAACACAACTGGTGCTTTTGAAAGCAAGCAGGGCTAATATGTGTGTTGTTTCAGCTTCATGACCATGTCCTCTGTCTCACTAAAAGGTCTGTTAAACCGCCACAGACATGTCAAGGTACTGAAAACGCATGCTAGGATGTAAAATACACGAAGCCGCTAATGTAAAAACAAATATCCATCCATCCATTATCTACACACCGCTTAATCCTCACTAGGGTCATGGGGGGCTGGAGTCTGTCCCAGCTGACTTGGGTTGAGGGCGGGTTCACCTGGACAGGTCACCAGTCTATCACAGGGCTACACTTAGAGACAAGCACACTCACATTCACACCTACGGACAATTTACAATCACCAATTAATCTCAACATGTTTTTAGACTGTGTGGGAGGAAGCCGGAGAACCCGAAGAGAACCCACGCTGCACAGGGAGAACATGCAAACTCCACGCAGAGGGATCCAGGGTGTCCTCATCAGGACCTTCTTGCTGCGAGGCAACGGTGCTAACCACCGAGCAACCTTGCAGCCCTAAAAACAAACATTCTCTTCCTAATTTAAAGGCTTCTCCAGCCCACTAACAAGACTGAAAGCCATACCTTGGTGGTGAGGACCTTGAAGTTGCTCTGTTGGGGGATGATGGGGTGCATGAGGTGGAGATGGAGGTTGTAGTTCTCCCCTGATGCCAGCTGTACTGTGGCAGACAGCTGAAGAAATCACACAAAACCGATATTAGTCATTACATTACACAGGCTATAAACAACCAGCCAAAAATACAAACACGAAACAGATTAATGTCATGACTATGAAGTGATTCATGTTTTTTTTGTTTTTTTTAGATTAAATACATCTTGAACAATTTCTGTGTTAAAACTGTTGCATCAATATTAAGATTTTTTAAAACTGCAGTCCTGAGAAAACAAACAGAAGAAAAGGAAGATGAGGGAGGGAGGGGTGAATGTGTCAGCATGTTCATGAGAATAATCATCCGATGTGGCTGCTGTGACGGCTGGGACTATCCTCGCGCTGTCCCCTTCAGCCACAAAGTGACCAGAGACGAGAGGAGGGGGGTCGGACAGCTCCTAACAGCCTGTCACTCACTGGGGCTGTGGAGGTGGGCGGCTTGTTGGTTTAGAGGGCCATGGCTTCAGCTGTGGCCCAAACCCTCACACTCCTGACATCACTTGGCACACCGCAGCACTCTTGAAGGAAAATGCCGTCTGCTGTTTAATTGTTTTTGGATGAACTATGCATCACTTGCAATCTACCGCTTGACCCAAAGCCGACTTTTCTGACTGGGGACCAAAGAAATGAAAGAAGTAGTTCATCGGGGATAAAAGCTTAGAAAGTTAGCGAAAGTTGCTTTTGGGCAATCCCGCTAAACTATCAAAGCCTTAATATTCATTTCTAGTCGAATGCCTGCGCTGTGTGTAGGTATACAGCAGCTGCATGCTCAGTCATCAGGGAAAAAACTGGAACCGCTGCCTTTTATCTTTAATTTCTTTTGTCTATACTGACCTAGTAAAAAATATATGAACTCATCTGTGCTTTACGCCACAGAGAGAACTTAACAAGTGGCTGTGTTATTCGGAGCAAGTGAACTATTTCTTTTGAAATGGGGTAAACTCAGTTTGTTATTCTATTAGGAAAGACAAAGCCGTTCCCTGGGGTGCCCCGCAGTTACCCCTCGGAGAGAGGGAGAGAGACGTGGAAAGACGGAAAGGGAAAGAGAAAGAAAGGAGCGTCGTCCCCGGAGGGCGCTGCAGCTGATCCTAGATCAGTTATGCCTTCCATCTACAGACAATTAGGAGGTTGGAGAAGCTGGGGAGGGTAAACTGTTCTTAGATCTGTACTTTGGGGGCAATGTTAACAAGGCACCACTGGAGGCATAGTTGGGTCCATGGGGAGAGTGTGTGTGTGTATGTGAGTGTGAATGTGTGTACGAGACCCATCTAATGGGCCCCCCTGAGGAAACACCCAAGAGCGAACCCATCCCGGTTCCACAACACAGAAAATACAGACTCTCTTCACCTCAATGCTGCATTCAAGTGTGCGCTTATACCTCTTTTTCCATGAAGCTGACACGCACACCATCCTTGGGTACATTTTTCGCCATAACTGTGACAATGACTTGACTTTCTGTTTGGTACCAGTCATGCCTGAAAGAAAAACACACAACTGATTAATAAAAAAAAAACGTCTGGCGCTGATGATTAGTGCTGCCACTAATGATTACTTTAACTGTTGATAAATGTTTTGATTACTTTCCAGATTAATTGATTAGCTGTTTGGTTTATAAAATGTCAGAAAATGGTGGAGAATGTCAGTCAGTGTTTTTCAAAGTCAAAGATGACGTCCTGAAATGTTTTGCTTTGTCTACATCCCAAAGATAATAAATGTACGATGAAAAAGGAGGAATGACACCAAGAAATATTCAAATTTAAACTTTTTTTTAAAAAGCAAAGTACCCAAATGATGGCAATTAATACAATTAATCAATAACTTGTTGCAGCTCTATTAATTACATGAGAAAACTTTCTGTTTTGACTACTAATGCAGTCGCTGCAATATGGAAATTTCACGCAATCCAGAACACAAAATAATAAAAAGCAGCTGTCTTCATTAACAAGCTATTGTCTATGAACTGTGTATTTACATCAGACGGAGCGGAGCTGCTTTGAAGCACTGGGACTCGGTTAAATATCAGGCCGGCATTATAAATAAAATAAACAGTCGCAAACATAAAACAGATACCTGGATCGGGTGTATTTACATTTGTGCACTTACTTCACGGGTGGAACTGCCGGTGTCTGCGGGGTCATTCAGCCACCGAAACGGGACGACAATTAGAGAGGAAGACGTGGTGAGAAAACAAATGGATGAAACAAAAAGCACACAAATGAGAGAGAGAGAGAAAAAAAAAGAAAGCTTAGTAAGGCTTCTTTCTTTGAAGCCGGAGCGTACACACTGATGCTGAGAGCAACAATGCCCCCAGGTGGTCTCGCAAAGAAACTCACCGTGTTGACGCCGCTGTTTTGTGTCTGATCTGTCGAGAGAAGAAAGAAATGGGTGTGTTGTAGGTGGAAACGTTTAATACAACCCTCAACTGGCTGAATGGAGCTCAGGTCTATAAAATCTGATTACGGCAAACCGCTAAACGAAGACCTCAATGTACACGTTATGCTCTACAGATCAATTACAGCTGGGAGATATGCAGACAGACACACATGCACGCAGCATCTCAAAGCTTTGCCACCAGTTTGTTTACTGGTCCATCCACGCCCATTAAAAGCCCTGTGAGCCCAAGCAAGCCTGAACACCGTTTACCAGCATGCTATCATACATTATTCACTGATTTCATTACATAGAGGGAGCACAGAGATGAGATGAGATGATAGGAGGCGTGTTAATGTTGTCTTAATGAGGTCGCGTTTGAAATGGTGAGGAGGGGGGCTGTTAGGGGAAAAGAGAGAAAAAAGAAAAAGCTGTGTGTGTCTGTGTGTGTGTGTGTCTGTGTGTGTTCTGATACATGTGGGGTGCCACATGTGATAGGATAACCAGGTGCCATGTGTGTTGGCGGGTGGTAAACACACTGTCACCAGAAGAAACGGCGACTGCTCCCGGTGTGAGCGAGTGTGCATTTGACTGCTCGTGTGTGTGTGTGTGTGCGTGTGCGTGTGTGTGTGCTGTCTGCGAGCAGGCTTATGAAGGGGCTGGGTCTCATCGGGGGCTTTCAAACATCAGTAACGTTAACTCTGATGAATCATACTGCTCCTGGGAGTACGTGTGCACGCGGGTGTGAAGCGTGTTTGTCAAAACTCATGCTCTTGTTTACTTGAGATGATCCAGAGGGCCCAGGCATCACCAGCAAACAGAAACACACCACCCAGACATGGCATGCATCTTTTATTGGGCTAAGCAGCTTTGCCTCCACCACTGTGAGCACACACTGTAGATTCATGGGTGTGTGCGTGCTCGTTTGTTTGATCAGATGGGCTGATCTGCTCCCTGACTGTGCCATTTAGCTTAATGTTTGATGGCAGGGAGTAAATAGTATATAGTGCAGAAGTTAAAATAAGTCAGTCTGTACCTTGTTTCAGCTGCAACTGCCATGTGCAATATTGTGCAAATATTTAATACCAATAAACATTTTACATATTTGCTAATTAAACAAAACAAACACAATCAAAGCTTCAACTTTATATATAGTTTACTGTAATATTGGTTTGATTTAATTAAAAAAAAACAAAAAAAAAAACATACAGAGTAAAAAAGAACTATTAACGCTACTTAAAAGTTTTCCCATTAATGCTTTTTCACATTTAATTACAATGTGGTCATGAAGAATTTACCAAAAAGCTCCTTGCATGTCAAACCAAAACAGACTTCTACAAAGAAATGTAATTTAGTTAACAATATAAAATGTAAAATAAGGGATTTCTTTAGGATTAATCCCTTTCATGCCTGTTTGATTCACCTTAGATGCACACATCCAGCCTGTGTTGACAGGTTTTAATCGGTCTTGCACATCTGGACACCGCAATTTTTGTCCGTTCTTCTTTGCAAAATGGCTCAAGCTCTGGCAGATTGCTCATGGGTTGTGAGCAAACAGCCCTTTTCCAGTCCAGACACACATTCTCAGTTGGATCGAGGTCTGGGCTCTGTCTGCATCTGGTTGTCCTCCTGATTTCACTATACTTTGCTGCACCTAATTTCACCCTCTACATTTACAAGCTTTACGGGGCCGGCTGCCAAAAACAGACAACCCCACATCATGATGATGCTGCCGCCGCTATGCCTCACAGTGGGGATGGTGAGTTTGTGATGATGTGCGGCGTTTGGTGTCTATCCAACACAGCGTCTAGTCTCACGGCCAAAAATCTCCGTTTAGGCCTCATCCAACCGAAGCACCGACTTCCAGCTGACTTCAGAATCCCCCACGGGCCTTCTGGCAACCTCTAGTCTAGACTATTTATGAGGGGGTGTGGATACATTTTTTAGGCATCGTAGACATCTGAACGAGCTGCTTACCTGCAATCATCTCCTCACACCGCTTGATCCAGATATCAAATGATTTGTCAGAAACTGCAAAAAAGAAGAAATATGTGTGAAAATGTTTACTAGTGTTGCCATAATGCTGGGATTTCTCACTTGAATAAATTACCACCACATTTAGGGGATTACATTTTAGAAATCTGAAATACTTCTAAAACAGCAGCACCCCAGCTGTTTTCTTTACACACTAAACCCGTGGCAGAGGCGCTCCACTTGTAAACTCTCCAGAACCATAAAAAATGCTGTTTAACCAGAACAAATGAATCGAGAAGAAGACACCTCTGAGGAGCTGTGTGGACACTGTGGTGTGTCAACTCACTGTCAGAGAAAAGCTGGTATCAGTGAGTCAACGCTGTAGAGTACTGGCACTGACATGGTTTTAATTCTTCTAAATCAATATGCATTGAAAATTTTCTATTTTTCACAACACCAATGCTTACAGCTCTTTTCTCCAATTTTTTCCATTTTAATTCAAGGAAAAGAGAAAGAAAGCATCCTTGTCCCTAGAGGGCTTTGGAGAAGCGGGGGGGTAAACTGTTTTTAGATCTTAATGTGGTGAAAGAAATTAGAAAAGAAAGAGCAGAAATTACCCATGTGTATAGAAACAGACACAATTTAATGCTTTATTCCCTGTTAAAAGGCATGGTAACACATTTTTGGGTGCACCTAAATCATGTGACAGCTCACCTAAATGAGGAAATTTGGCACATCAGTTCAACCGATTTAAAAATACAATTTAAAAAACTGTTCAAAACCCTGTACTGGGGATTTTTTCACCACACCACAGGTTAAGAATCGTGACCAAAAACTCACAGACTGCCTCCTAAAGATAACTGGGCCACTTGCCATTAAAGCCATAGAGCCTTTTTCAACACTATAGCAGCTCAGAAAATGCATGTCACACTACATGTGTGTAAAAATGTGATCATTAAAATCAGTTGATGCCCCGACGACGGCGATGAGGGATCGCCCACCTGCGAGCAGTCGTTTGCTCAAATGTACACGTCTTCCGATTATTTAAATAAAGAAGATTTACATACAGACGTAATTATAAAGTGGGCATCCTTGTTAGTGTACATACTTGGAGCGGTTCGGCTGACATTCAGTTTGACGAACAGAGCTAAGGTCACTGCAGCTCTATGTTAAAGTATCGATCAAATTCACAAATTATCATTTGTTTGGCAAATGTGGTTGTATTTCAGTTGGCAAAGGTTACAAGGGCAATCAATACGCACTACAGTTTAAAACATTTGATGTAATTTTATAAAATTTCTGCGCTTTTACACGTTTCTATTTATCTACAGGGGACAGTAAGATGCAAAAATATGCAGCTGTGTGCCAACACAGGAAGTTAAGCATCAACTACAGATGTGTAAAGAATAACATAACACCACATCTCCTGATATCTGAATATAATTAACGAGGAAGAAGGAAACTTTCTTTGTAATCACAGTTAGGTTGGTTCCATCAGTGAGTTAAATGATTATAAATGTTAGAGCTGTTGCTCTGTTATCAGCTGTTTACTAGACAAGACGCTGTGCACTGATTTAGTATAGAAGGTTTAACCAGATGTTTGAAGATCCCTGTAGTACCCTTTTGCATTTTAACAGCTTTGGTACAAACAATAAATGACTGCATAATATCCCAAAGCCTACAGAACATGAACCTTAGCACTGCATTCAATGAAGAGAGCGAAGCAGACAGGATACTGCTGTGAACAGTAGCAGCTAAGGAGTGGGACGATGGAAACTTGAGGCCAAAATAGGTTGTACTCACCATCTAGTTGGTGTCCCTGCGTGAAGGCTGCGTGTGCTGACTCATAGTGGTTCAGGTGGTACTCGGCTATTCTGCAGTTGGGGGGAAAAAGGGAAAAACATGCCACACATAATTAGATCAGATAATCCTGGAAAAATAACAGTGACCTCCTCTGGCACACAAAATTTGGATCATCATACAAAGACAGATTGTATTTTTTTCACCACAAACTTTTTAGTTTGGTAGTTTGAGAAGTGGAAGTATATCAATAATAATACACAGAGGGTTTATGAATAAACTGTCTGAGGTTAAAGTACAGCTTAAAACTTGCTTTAACTTGTTGTGCAGTATTCGGTATGTCACCTGCAGCACGCAACCGCTAGCGCCTGCGAACAAAGTTATACAGCGACTTGTGTCATAAATCAGCAGCTTCAGTTACATGTTTGCTTCTTTGTCAGTCTGTGTATCAGTGTATTTGTGTCACAGGTATTTTGTAGTAAGTACTTTGGTTCTCTCTCATTTAAAAAAAAAAATTAAAGTCAATAAAAAAGAACTTCTAAAAACCAAATCAACAATATATAACCAGTAGCATGAGGTTAACTTATACACATGTTTGAGTGTATAAGTTAATTATTATTATATTGTATATTGTATAGTATATTGGTCATTTCCCCCTCTTATGTCCTCTGTCATTTCACAGTACACACCCTGTTCGCATGAAAGCTAAGGGAAGGCTGGGTTTTAGCTGTTGTGCTTTCTTGGCATCATCAGCAGCACCTATGGAGATGAAAAAAACAACACAGTGTTTATTATACAGCACATACTGATTAATCTAAACTGTATCATCAGTAAAAGAATATTTTTCATTTGTGTACACGTTCATCAACTGTGTACGGAAAGCCCAACTACAAGATTACACTCATACACTGTGAAATACACCAAACTAATAAAGATTTTTTGTTAGCAGATGAACTACACAGACTTACAGCTGTAGTTTTTGAGCAGTATGTGGGCATAGGCACGCTGACAAAAGCACTCGGCATTGTCAGAGTCTCCCTGCAAGGCCTCATTAAGCGCCTGAAAGGAAAGAGACGGCTCTTAGATTGACAGAACTGTATTAATTCAAAAAGAGATGCGTTAGTGGTAAAAACAAATAAAGAAATACATAAATAACACTGAGAAAATGCTGACACCGAGGCTGGCATGTTGGTGTTTTTGCAACCTTGTCTATCACCACTGGACATCTTTTAAATGCAGAGAATTATTCAGTAATAATAACATTATTCATGTGACATTTACAAAAAAAAGACAAGAGAGGCTGAACATGACAATACAAATACACAGAAATACAATAATAAAAGCAAAAAAAACAAACATATTGAGCAATAACAAGCTGTCTTGAGAAGACAGCATCACATGAAAGGAAGTCTATAAAAAACGGGTTGCATGCAGTGATTTAGAAGAAGCTACTGATTCTGCAGCCTTATCTCCACGGGCAGGTTGCTTCAAAGCTGAGGGGAACTGATGTCAGAATTATCTTTAAGTTTAAACATGAACCTTTGAGCAGCTATAAAAGCTCCACCTGAGGATCTAAGGCTGCACGCTGACTCAAATGGGGCCAGTAGTTCTGCTGCGTGGCTTGGGGACAAACTCTTGCTTTGAAAGTGAGCAATATAATCCTAAAATGTGTTCTAAAACAAACAGGAAACCAGTGCACTAAAGCCATGACTGATATGATGTCGTCTAACAAAACCAGTACGAACCAGCTGCTGCTGATGAGCTAGCTGGTGGCAAGAGAGTGACTTTTGGTTTAGAGGAAGTTACAGCAGACCAGCCAAGAAAAAAAAACCCAAGTGTGTGGATGACTTGCAGGATTCTGTTTGCTCTGTGAAATCTATTTGACAAGTGAAGTGGCAAAAGTGGTGATTTTCAGTAGCATGAATGATGACTGTGTGGTCAGGCTGAACTATTTGTAATAGTGGGCATTAAACAAAGTCTATTATTCACATGAAAAACTGAGAGAGTGTGTTAAATATATTGAGAAAGTGTGCTAAATATATTAAAAGGTTAAACAACTAATGAACATCAACGGTTGCTGACTTCTGTTTAAAGATGTTGAAGAGTTTGCTCGTCATGCTAACAGAGTAAATAGCTAAATGAGCGACTGTTTAATGTTTACATTGCCGAGTTTTAATTCCTGCAAAGTATAGTATTTTTTAACAGTACAAAAAAAGCAACCCTCATGCCAACATAGAAGTTTTATTTTTGATTAAAGTTGCGACGATGCCCTGCTTGTTTCACAGTGATGCTAAGGAAATGTTAGCTAACTAGGCTAGCTTGTTGACAGTGTCACTATTCCGGGCTAACATCAAAAATATTAACATCCCCGGCATGCTTCACTTCTCTTCAAAAAGCAGCTAATCCGATGCATTTCAGTTAAATGTGATGACCAACAAGCGCCTCCAGGTATCTTGTGAATCGCTTCCAGCTCGCTACGGCTAATGTTTACCTCCAGAGCTTTCTGTGGATCTTCGTCAACGAAGCTATCCGGGAAGCTGCTAAAGCAAGAGGAGAGAGCGACGGTTAACTCTCTGAATGGAGAATAAATGTATAAAAATAAAAAGATGTTATAAAAGCGTGTGTTTGGGTTAACTTGCCGTTCGCTTGCCATGGGTTTGCCGCGGAAGTGGAGCGTGTTTCTGAAGTGAGGGGAAAGTTCTAGATGTGGAGGCTGCTGGAAACGTGATAGCGGCAGAAGCCCCGGCTCGAACCCAGCAGAGGGCCTGTCAACATCCGCCTGCTCACCGCCCACAGCGCCGCTGCTCCCCCTACCGGCCGGAGGACCGTCCGTCAATAGAGCTGCTTTAACCCTTTACAGGGCACTCCTTGAAATACTTGGAAAATTTCAACCCTGAGGGTGTTACTGAAAGATAATTCGAGATATTTTTACTTTTGTGACTTAAAAAAAAAAAGCAAATCAAGATTAATAAAGTTACCATATATGGTAACTTCCCCCTCTATGGTTAAAAAAAGGGATTGTATAATACATTATATATCAAAGTGCTCAGCAAGTTCATTTAGTCACATTGTTCTTGGGGTAGTGGTTTTGGCACTAATCTCAAAAAATATATCAAAGTGGAGTTCAATGCAAACCAGTAACAAAGTGTTTATAAAGTGCCTGGAACATTTGTTTTGTGACATTTTTCGTAAGGTAGTGATATTGGCACGAATATAAAAACTAAATCAAAGTGCACATGGTTCTTCAACCTCAAGGAGAGGCACAGGGCGGACGTATTGAATGTTGAAGGAAGTTACTTAATATGGTCACTTGCCCCATAAAGGGTTAAGCTCACTGTCAGCGTGTGACTGCAGGTTTATTAGCTCTGGTGTGAAAATGCACTTCAGAAAAATGTCCTATTCCTATTCAAAACACTCAGTGTGTGTCTGTCAAGGGCATAAGTACATCACTATTACCAGCAAAATTACTTGTAGTAATAAAAGGCAATAAAAGTGGCAGATGACAGAGAATTATTACGCTTAATAAACTATTAGTACTGTGTAGGTAGTATGTCTCAGGAGAGCATCAGTCAACGAGATCATTGAAATCCTCCAACAAAAAGGCAACTGGACTCCTTTTTTTGGTTTTTGAAGATGTTTCATCTCTTATTGGAAGGCTTCCTCATATCAAACTTACTGTTGGGTTTTTTATGGTAAGTGTTTATTCTCACCTCCAACATCACATGACTCACTTTTTTTTCTTCCCTCAGGCCATCAGTTTGCGCAACTCTGAGCTTTAAAACCAGACTGTGCAACACACACGGGCACCTTCTACATATGCACCTTATGCACCATAACAGTGTTCCATTTGCTTATTTATTTGATTATTTATGTGTATGTATACGTATATATATATATGTACATAAAGTATATATACTTCATTAACGCTTATTTTTATTCTATTTCTTATTTTTCTTTTATTGAAACTGGACTGCACTTTGTACCGTGTATAAATATGTGACAAACAAAGCTGATCTTGAATCTTGAATCTCTTGAATCTTCTCACTGTCTATTAGGGACCCAAGACTCATACTATTTAAGGTGTGAATAGCTGTGAAACTGCCTGAGGAGGACTCTCAAGCCTGCATTGTAAGCACATGATAAGTGGCGTCACAGACTCCCTCTTCTACCTAAAGATGTCTGGTCCAGTTTAACATAGATGGCTTTCTTCACTCTCACAGTATCTGTCTTCTCTGTTCAGATTATGTGCATTGCAGCCTTAAAAGTAGTGTCTCTTATGTAGATCTGAAACTCCTCGCTTGCATATATAATTTTTGTTCCAAGTGCGATTAGATTTTGTCGAAGAGTGTTGCAGGGTCTGGAGAAAATCCTTCAAAGTATCTCAAACACACCAGTTGCCTTCACAAGGACACTGTTGTTCTGTCTGACCTTTGTTTATTCTGTTTGATGTGCGCTGTTTGTTGTGAACCTTGTTGCTAACTTATTGAAGGCCCTGTTGGGGGAGGTTTGAAGTGTTGTTTTCGCTCCTGTGTGCAGCCAGTACGTTGTGGCAAGGCTGGGCGGGGATGCCCTTGAACTCTCTTTATCCTTGGCAGTCACATCTACAATAATATATTCATAATTTACAATCTAATGACATGTTTGTATGTAAAACCTGCAAAATAATCTGTAGTTATGGGTGTCAAAAAAATTGTCCAGTTAGAAATATTTCAGTATCTGTTTATAGGTTTATTGGAATATGGCATAAAGCTGTATATAAAAAGAAACACTTTAGAAACAGATCTCCGAAGCACTTCAGTAAACATACTGTAGTTTCTGTTAACTACTGATGCTAGAGTCCACTTGTCCCCTAAGAGGCAAGAGTCACTGCAAATCAACACAAAGCTCCTCCAAGTTTTACCCCATGAATAATCATTTCTATCTTGACAGGAGTGGTGTCTTCCAGGACGATAACGCCCCCATCTATAGGACGCAAGGGGTCACTGAATGGTTTGAAAATGCTGTGACTCACATGCTGTGAAGCAGCTCTGGCAGCATGCGGTGGCCTAACACCTCGCTAACGCGCTCTATGTCGGTTTTCTCTGAATGCGTCACCCATTCGTACACGCGTCAATAAAAGAGTTGAGGTTGCGTTTTACACAGACAACAACAAATTTAAGTTTATTCATATACTAGGCCATCATTCTATTCAACACCTCCGGACTGCGTGAAAGCAAACAAGCCGAGAAAAAAAAAAGCAACAGAAACTTCACCTCTCTCTCGGCTACAAGTTTACAAATCAGCATCAAGAGACCTGCAGATAAAGCAAAGTGACAGGAGTTTAAAATAAAGGCTTTAAAAGGCAGTTTTGCATAGGAGCTCCCAGCAGACAAAGGCACAGTTACAGTATAAGCATCTCCTAAAAGGTTAACTGACAGAAACCAGCCTAATCCTTGCAAAGTCAGTTTTCAGTTGGTGTTAAGGTGAACTCTGCAGGCTGGTTTGTTAAGGCTGAACTAACTGAAGAGGAAAAACTGAACTATCAACTTCACTATTAAGGACCAGTTTCTTCACTCTTTGCATAGAGTGTATATTCTGTGCAGCACAAAAAAAAAAGTTTATAAACCTGAGGGAGAAAATGGCAACGAAGCACTTTCACATACAGCATATAACATACAACACACACATCGATATCAATGATTTAGAATTTCAGGTATAAATGCATTTATATACGTGCAATAACTCAACAGAATGTGCGCATTGCAGAACGGTTAAATAGTAGCACTACGACGAGAGGCGGCAAGATGGCCACAAGACTATTTCACTGGTGATTGTCAAGAAAAGAAAGGCCCGCCGTGCAGATACACAAACTAAAAACAGAAACAGTGCCAAACTACTATTCTACAAATAACAGTGATCCCTTGTTTTCAACATGTCACAAACACAATGCAGTAATCATAAAAAAAAAACAACAATAACACGGAATGTTTTCCCTTAATAACTTCATGATTATAAGGAATAGAGGAAGCCGGGACTGAATGGACCGAGGCACTTAGAGAAGAAACGTACAGCAGGGTTAAACATTAGTGCAAAGCCACTTTTAAGGCAAAGGAATGATCGAGCATGTGATAGCATAAAAAAAGACACATAACAAAGTGGAAGAGAGCAAGAGTAAAGGCAGAGAAGAAGGGCACAGTGTGATCAGATAATTGGCTCCATGACACTGGAGCTGAAGTGCAAGCAGGGGATGTGTCTGCAGAAGGTGCAGAGAGGCTCTGGATTCCAGTGCATGTCTGTCTTTGGTGTTTTGTGTAGTTAAGGGCTACAGAGAAAGGCTGAATTAAAGGACAACAGCTTTTATAGTCTGTCTTTACCAAGAAGGCAGTTAGATTTTGGTTCCTGCGAGATGTCACATGGAGGCACTGATCTAGAATCACGTTTGTTTCCAATTCATGACATGCTTTCCAATACAAACTCAATTCTAGATCAACACTTCCACAAATATCAGCACTGGTGTGCAGCCGCTGCCGTAGCAAAGTGCGGCTCTGTAAGTGGTCCTGAGTCAGTGGAGTGTATGGGCATCTGTGTGGTTTGGGTCTGTTCTATTGGTTCTATTGGTCAGAGCTTGTTAGAGGCACCAGCTGTGGAGTTTTCTGTCCTGGATGTGACCTTTTCTCATGCGTCTCCGCTGCACCTTCACTGTCTACAGCCACCTCAGCAGCAGCCTGTCGCTCACACAGGCTCCCCAGTAGCTGAGCTGTTTTGAAGACCGAGGCGTGGCCAGCGGGTTGCAGAGACTGGACCTTCTGCAGGTTCTGGAGCGTCCGCAGCATCTCAGCAGACACAATAGGCAAATGCTGCTCCTGGATCAGGCTGGTGCTGGCGGGTCGCAGGACGGTGTCGCGCTGAGCTGTGGGTCTGGGAGCCGACCTGGCGCGATGTGAAGCTGCGGCTCGGACAGAGACGGACGACATTTTCTTCTGCGGTGGGTGATCATCTTCCTCCTCCACTGATTGGTCGCTGGACGATATCTCACTGTCAGAGTCGTCACTCACAACGTCATCGTTGCCACTGATGTCGTCGTCTTCTTCATCTTTGATGCCGTCTCCGTCTGTGATGTAAATCATGTCTTTGGGCAGAGAGGTGAACTGGTAGACGAGGCGCTGGCCTTCGACTTTATTCAGTATGCCCCTCTGGTAGTAGTACCTGCATGGATGCAATGATTCCATATTAACAAACACAAGCCGAGGACTGTATTGGGTCACAACTGACAGACCAGAAGTATAAATTCATCAAGGCCCTGTTCCCAAAATTCATCTTACGACGAGGACGACTGTATTAAGTTGTGGCCAAAAGCATCCTTAAAAGCTCTGGAAACTGCAGGAGGAGTTCACGCTACAAGCTTCAAACAGGCTACTATTGCTGTTGTCAATTTGTTCTTTCTTAATAATCTACAGTGTGTATGTTGTTGTGTATATGTGAATGACGGCAGGATGACACTCACAACTGACGCTTTGCCTACTTTCAGGTGACTTGCACTGAAGTATAAAGTTCACTGTGCAGTTCACATTTACTCCCTTTGATTTTTATTATATCACATGAGCAGTTTACAACCTGTTAAATACACCACATTACCTTTACAAACCTTTTTTTTTTATGTGTATGTACATTTGCTCTAAAGTTCTGCTTTGTGAAACATGTAAAAATGCATTAACATTTGCATGAATGCTTTTGAATACTACGATTGATAGTTATTGAAAAACACTGCCCGGATCTGTTTTTGCCAAAGAGCATGACGTTATTACGGGGGTATTACGCTTTTTAAAGCAGTCATGTTGTACCTGAGTGCTCTGCCCATTGTCTCATAGTTCATATCTGGCTTGTTTTTGTGTTTTCCCCAGAGCCTGGCCACGGCCTTCGAGTTGACCAGCTTGAAGATCCCCGCGTGAGGATTCGTCCATTTGATATAGCGGGGACAGACTTGTCTGTCCTGCAGCAACTCCATCAGGAACTGCCACAGGTAAAGGGTGTTTCCTCCTGAAGCACAAACACAGGAAACGTGATGGAAAAAGCACAGACGACGACAGATCGCTTGGGTAAAATGGTGAAAAAAAAAGCCGTTGAAAGGCAAAAGCTGAATTTATAGACGCCACAAGGGGTTAACAGGAACCCCGCTGTAGGCTTTGAATAGCAGTCGAGTGTCAGATTTCACCCTCTGATATCAGCAGAACATATCGCGCTTCACATTGCAGCAACTTTGTTTAAATTCTTCACTTTGTTCTGTGACACCCAGTAACAGTGAGCTGCACACATAGATTTACAGAACTTCCATTGGGTTATTTAACTGTGTGCCATGATGCATTTGTTGTGTGTGTGTTTTTTTAAACTTGCTTAATTTTGTGTTCAGTCTTAACTAAATCCAGCAGCATCAAGCCAAAATTGGGGAAAACACAAGCAGCCAATCGCAGTCCTTGCAGCATCCATGTGGTATCCCCATAGATAAACCATAGGAGAGGTTATAGGGTTTGTTATGTTTGGCATTACCTTTGTTGTATTTGTCCTTCTTTACTGTAATATCTGGTGTTGGAGACTCTGCCCTCCGGTGCCGAGGTTTTCTACCTGCACAGACAAAAAGTCATTTGTTTGCTATATGCCACAAGCCATAGATTTCCCGTCTAGATGAGCTGATAAACCAGAAAGTGACTGACTTCTCTTTTTGGACTGCAGCTGTGCAGCAGGTTTCTTTGTGTGTAACGAGTGCCAGTGTGGCTGGTCAACAGCTCCCACAACCCCCTCTGCTGACACGGTCACCTGGGTAACAGGAGTGGTGATGACGTCACCCAGCGATGGCAGGAAGGTCTGGGCTGCAGGGGGGCATAAACAGGCTTAATGAAAGAGAGCAGCACTGTAACCACCGCGTCTATAAATAACAACTCGCAGCCAAACATGTCCTACATCGAGGAGCGGACGGTTTGAGGCGTACGAGGGCATCTTCGCGCTGTCGAGTGAGCATGCGTGCAGTGTGAACTGAGTGTTAGAGCTTACAGTAGTGTTCCATGGAGAGGGTGTCGGCGCAGTCCATGTTGAGAAGCGAGTCGGCGGCAACAAGTGTCTCCATGATCTCCTCCTCTCCACTTTCACATGTCTCCACTGCAGACCACACAGAAGGACGCAACATTAAAAAAAACACTCTGAGACGGTGGAGGAGGGTAGACAGAGGAAAATTAGATGCACTGAAGGTAAAGGTTGACTGTCAGCGGTCAGTTCGGCCAAATTCTTAAAATAACTACGCACCTTAACCAAGATCTGGCAATGCAGATAGATTTAATTATACAATTTGTACCTTTGGGATTGCTGTGGCCTTCCAATACAACGGAGAGAGGCGGTATTGGTCTTTTTACATTAAAAAAAGCAAGCCACCATTACTCTGTGTATCCAGACCACTACAGCTACACTAACTTGCGTACTGTACAAACATAATTTGCTGACAATCTGGCAACAAGGTGCCAGAGAAAAGTACATTAATTAAACGTGAATACTGAAATGTTCAAAAACTGTAAAAATGGTTTAAAAAGAAAAAAACCCCTGCAAATATCAGTAAAATATTGATACTTTGAGCTGATTTTAAAACAGCAAAACAGTCTAATTGTACAGTCAAATAATGCAAAAAACAACAACAACAAAAAATTTACTCTTAAGAAAAATACAGATTTGTTTTAATGTGGACATTACTTACAGTTTTGGGTTGCTGTTTGTTAAACAAATGCTTTTGTCCTATGATTTTATTGGACATTATAAAGGGTCATCTGTAAAATAAATGCAAAATGTTTAAAAGATAACGCCCCAAAAACAGTGCACCTTATCATCAGCTGGAATGGGCTTTTCTGAAATTGCTCAACAGTGATTCATCAGTAGCTGCTATCGATGGCCGCACATATGAGTTCGCACAAAACACATTGGTCCAAAAATTATCTATGTTAAGGTGCAGGATTATTTTAGTAGCTGTGGTCAGTTTGCATTTATAGTAAGATGACCTGAGCAGCAGATTTCCACTATTTATCCATTATTTTCAGCCATCTGTTTAGATTTTCTGCTTACTTTTGTATTACTTTTCACACAATCACAATTGCAAAAGTTGTTTTCAAGGTGTTACAGCTGGCGTGTGGTGGAAAACAGAGGCATGTGGTCCAATTATTGCAGCTGTAAGAGTTTATAAGGACCATTAAAACAAGTGATAGATTAAATTAGCTTCAGGTAACTGCAGATTTACCTTGGATGGGAGATTTTTTGTGTGTGTATTTGTGTTTGGACGAACTGATCCTTTAATGAGTTAACTATTTTATCTAGCACAGGAGTCTTATGAGTTATTTGTCCTTGGCTAAGCTACTTTATTGAGTCACTGTTGTTGAATGAGGAGCACTAATATCTGACAGGCTGGTGTTTAAAGCTGTTGCCTCCACACACACACACACACACACACACACACACACACACACACTTTGTTTGCTGCTGTAATTCACCAAAACCAACAGCATAAATCTTGCCACATGTACGTCCTTGAGGCTAAAGGTTACCAAGAGAGAGTTTGTTGTTTTGTGAGGGTGTGAGTGAGGTGAGCAGCCTGAGAGGCAGTGAGCTAGAAAACATCTGCTAGCTAACAGCTGTCTGTCGTGGACTCAAACACTTTCTCCCGCCGAGAAAAAAACAAACAAACAGCTCACAGCTTGTTAGAACAAATGGCCACACTTATGGAAAGACAAGAGCTGGGCTGCTGTCCTGAAATAGTTGTCATTTTTTAGGTCCAAAAGTGTCTGCGAGGGACTTTGTGGTACCGTTAGCTAACCGAGCCTAGCTTCAGCAACTACCTCTGTGGAAAAGCACAACCGCAACCCGACACGGAGATATAACTTACTTTTAAGCTGCCGGCACCGGTGAGGAACAAGCTATAGCATGTGTGCTGTAGCCCGCTTTGACCACGTCTACATCCTAATATGATTCATTAGCTGTCTTTCCCAGAGAACGAGCCAGGAATGTTTTGTTTCACTTCCTGAATTTTTGCAGAGGGTGGTCCATGTGCGTGGGCTGCGACTGCGCATGTGCAGTGTGAGAGGCTCCCTCTTGGATACCTGGTGTGAGTTTATAATGTGAAGTGAAGCCTAACCGAGAAAAGGTTTCACTGTTAGATCATGTGATGTAGTGTGTGTGTGTGTATGTGTGTGTGCGTGTGCATGTTGACCTCTGAGCAGCTGCTGGTGATCCTCCTCCTCCTCCTGCGACTGTTCACACGCCAGACCTGCATATGAGAACAGATGAGGATGTGGAACCTGCTCCACAATCACTGCAGGGTAATCTGAGTGACCCCCCAGCTGCAGGACACACACACAAAAAAATGAAATCAGATGAGGTCAGGTTCCAAGGAATGAAATTTACGTTGCCTCACAAAGAAGACGTTTTTCTCTCCGACTCACCTGTGGCATGGCAAAATGGTCACTGGCAAAGTCAAAAATGAGCTCTGACTGCTGTAACATGGCTGAAAAATCCTCAAAACACAACTCTATCTGCATGAAACCAGCATCACAGCCTTCCAACGCCGTCTATTATTAACCGAGCAACTCTGAATCCACTTTCAGCGTAGATCTAGCAGAGAGCTTCCCTCTTGATGCGACGATGTGTCTTTCCATGCGGCAGCAAGAGTGATGTGACGATACTTATTGACCAGAGACACAGAGGCGTCACAGGAAGTCACTCATGTTCGCTCGTTCCCTCGCTCGCTTGCTCGGCTTCGACTCTCGATGAGGAAGTGGGAGCTGCTGAACTGTCCTGTGGTCTGACTGAACCTGCCAGAGAAGAGCACAGAGAGAGAACATGTGTGTTGAGGTGGAGGGCCGTTAGAGGCAAAGCAAACAGCGAGGCCACACCTGCGCAAGGCGGCAAACTGTCTTTAATGAAATAGTCATCAGACCGAGAGATGTGGCCCCTCTGGTCTGAGATGCAGAGAAAACAGCATCTCATTTGGCTTCATTCTTCTGCTCTTATCTCGCTTCTAAACTGGGCTAAACCAGCAACAGGAAGGAAGCGTTTGCACGGCAGCGTGTGCTTGTACGAGTCGGGGAGGGGGGAGGCAGCTGTTGCTGAATTTGAAACATCATGTCTTTGCACAATGTTTCAGGGCCGTTATGTGCACATTCCTCTCAACACGACCGTGAAGGAGACGTTCAGAACAGAACTACAACTCCCCTTCGTTACTCCCCCTTATTCTCTCCTCCTCGCTTGTTTTTCTGTCCCTCCTGTCTTGTTCTCTGCTCGTCACGACGCTGGTAATTCCTCTGTATTGCCTGGTCTCTTATGTCTTGTTTCCCTGCTGCTCTCCTACATTTTTCGTTGAAGTGAACCTTTGACTCAATTTCTCCTGCTGTTGTACATCTGCCTCCCCCGCACGAGTGTCAAATTTAAGCCTTGCCACACCTGCGCTTACCTTCAGCCCCTCTGTTCCGAAGATTACGCCAGCATTTAGGTTGTATGTACAATAGATTTTGCTCTGCGGAAAAAAATAGCTTCTAAAGAATTAATTCTAATCACTGAGCTTCTGCATTTTAATCCCAGTAATCCTCAGTTTGGCTGAAAAAGCCTCCAAAGTCTCCCAGTTCCTGTTTTTAACGTATATATATACACGGCAGCTGCTAAAGTGACAGAGAATGTGAATGTGTTTCTTACATTGTGTGTCACATAAAGACTCAACATGTTTGGGTCAGTTATCACACAGGAAGCACAGCTCAGTTAGGAGGCACCGCTTCCTGAGTTTCTGTGCCAAACCACTGCCAGCACCTCTGCCAGCAGTGGCCTTCTCATTTTCAACTTCCTCTGATGTCTGCAGTTGTTGAGCGCTCAATGATTTCGGTGGGACGCGAGTGAAACAGAGGATAGTTTAAAGTCAACAAGAAAAGTAGTTCTGTTTTGTAAAACCTGATTTTAGGAGCTGCAACAAGAGAATTACCAGCATCAGTAACAGTTTTTAGAGTCACTTAACTGTTTAAATCAGTTTTAAGAAAAAAAAGAATTTACCTCTAGTATGATCTATCTATCTATCTATCTATCTATCTATCTATCTATCTATCTATCTATCTATCTATCTATCTATCTATCTATCTATCTATCTATCTATCTATCACCTCTCTAACATTGGCACTAGATGCGTGTGTCCGGCAGCGTCTCCAACTTCCACCTTTCGTACGAACTTGACGCCATGACTGGGTAGAAATCAGGGTTAAAACTTCTCTGTTTTGGTAATGTACTCCCGCGCTATGACGACCAGCTTGTCACTCTGCTCTCAAGTGCGGCTGTTTTTAGCTTGTCTGAGTTTTGATTCCAATGAAGTTGGATTTCTGGAGAATTCGGAATTTTCCACTATGTTTAGGCACCACCAATGGAAGTATCTATCTATCTGTCTATCTGTCTGTCTATCTATCTATCTATCTATCTATCTATCTATCTATCTATCTATCTATCTATCTACTCGTATGTCAAGTTTTCACCATTTTCTGAGGTTGTGTCCCAATGTACATGCAAGTGTAAAATTAAGGTAATAACCCAGATCTTTGTCCATTACACTAAGGAGGCGCTCTTATTACTGGCTGGGCTTAAGTCCACGTGTCTCCTTAAACCTTGAGTCTACACACATGGATAGCTGTGGACACCAGTTGTTATCAGGCTGGTGTTCTATGTTCATGTCTGTGCATACATGAGGCTCTGTTAGGGTCAGTGTGACGCCAGTTTCACCAGTAAGAGTCTGCAGGGACCCTCACCAACCGTCTGAGTGCAGGCCAAAATTTGCACAGCAGCTATGCTACGAGGGCAACAGTGTGCGCACTCTGCGGTCGTGTGTTTACGCACAATATGTAGGTACAACCTACTTCACATGTATTGAACAGGGTCTTCAAAGCGGACTCTCACAAATGAGAAAAGTAGTTTATTAATAAGTGTGTGTCTGTGGGTGTCTGCCGCTTCCTGTGTGCGTGTCCCCACCTAAGTATAACCAAGGTTTTATTAGGCCAGCACACTTGCTGCATCTGTGAGTACACAAGGGTCCACTAGTGTCTACATGATGCAAATTTGTCTACACAGACCGTTCCACAGATGTCCTTGTGTAGCCCATAATCTGTGTCCATGCAGAGTGGAGGGCGATAGTGTGGATGCCTGTTAGTGGTGTGGATGTCCAGAATTTGTAGATACGACCTCCTGCGCGTACAGGAACCTGTCCTGTTAAACCGCTGTATGGTCTTGGCCGCCGTGCTGCTGCTCAGTTTCAGGGTGTTGGCGGTCTTCTTATAGCCGAGGCCACCTTTATGTAGAGCAACAATTCTTTTTTTCAGATCCTCTTAGCCACCAGGTGCCATGTTAAACTTCCAGTGACCAGCATGAGAGAGCATGAGAGCGATAACACCAAATTCACCTGCTCTCCATTCACACCTTGTACCACTAACGAGTCACATGACACTGCTAAAGTGACGAATTGGGCCCAATTTGGACATTTTCACGTAGGGGTGTGCTCACTTTTGTTGCCAGTGGTTTAGACGTTAATGGCTGTGTTGAGTTATCTTGAGGGGACAATAAATTTAGCTGTACACTGACTACTTTACATTTTAGCAAAGTGTCATTTCTTCAGTGTTGCCCCATGAAAAGATATAATAAAATATTTGCAGAAGTGTGACATACTGTATATGGAGCTGAGTTCAAGTGGCCTCCCATGTCTGTGCTGTCCACAGTCGCTGCATGCACGTCCACAAGGAAGTATAATCACAGCATATTCTGCACATCCACGCTGTTGGTCAGAATGTGGACTACCTGCCTTCTGGTGTGGTTGCACACAAACACAAATTTGGGCAAACGTCCACGAAAGCCTCCACGTAAACTCTCACGGACTTGAGCAGAGGGCGAAATGTACATCACACCGACCTTAGCAAACCCTCACGTACTTGCAGACATGGAAAGTTTAACACTGGCCTCAGAAGGACAGTTCACTGCAAATCAAAACAATGTTGTTGTGAGTGATCTCCTTTATCCTCTGACGAAACACTTCTACTCCGGTGGCAGGCGTCTCTTCCAGGATGGCAATGCTCTGGTTTATTGGGCATGAGGGGTCATTGAGTGGTTTTGTTAAAGAAGAAAATGATGCGACTGTTATGGTCTGGCTAGAGAAACACCTACAGGAGATTATGGTGTTCGACGACATTCAACCAGCATCGTCACCAAATGAAGAAGTGTCTTTTAGAAGAATGGCGTTCACAGATTCAGCAGCGTTCCAGATGCTTTGAAGCTGTTCTGGCACCACGTGGTGACTCCAACACTACACTAACACACTGTGTTTTCCTTTAATTTGCCACCTGCCTGTGGTCACAATAGATTGCAATTTTAAAATCAAAACTCGTTTCTTCTATACATGTGTTCTGTCGTTTCCTGTCAGTTAAAACGGGACGTGAACGTAACTATCTTAACATCTGCTTCCTAACCTGAAAATCCGGCTCCGGGTGTACAGTAGGGCGAGCTGCCATGCTGATTTTAATAAAAATGAGCGTCTTACAAAACATGAAGAGCGCAGCTTGTGTTTTGTAGACGTGAACAACACAATGAGGCTCCGCCGGTCTGACGTCACGGCCGAGCAGAACACCTGTATTTGTGACATTCCTCTTTTTCTTTGAGCGTTAGCCACCGCTGCCTGCCATTGTGCCATGTGTACATGTTCATTGTTAGCGTGCCCTGCAGCCTGCCGCCTCTATAGAGGACTCTCTCGCAGTATAGAGCCTTTGTTCATCAGCACTCTGGTCACATAGGTTTGTCTCTGTGGCCTCGGCACTGGGATCTGAGTCTGTGAAGTGGCTGCCAAGCCCCTAAGGACACTGATAAGCTCCCCATAACATTCATTCCCCAGTTTGTGAGAGAGAGAGAGTCGGAGACCGAGATAGAAAGAGCGCGAGTGTGTTTGACAGAAAGGGGCAGAGAGTGTGTGTGTGTGTGTGTGTGTATGTGAACTAGGCCAGGCTGATAACAGTATGGCAAGTGAGGGAGCAGCTGATAAGCCCCTCTTGTTGCTTGGGGTAACCGGGCCTTGTTAAATGAACACAGCGAAATATGGTGTGTGTGTGTGTGTGTGTGTTTGTGTGTGTGTGTGTGTGTTGAGAGCAGGAGATTGAGAGCCGGAGAACAGTGGAGGTGGTCGCAACCCTGTTTTCACAACCTTCCTGACCTGAATACGTGCGAGTGGTTTTAGCTGTCACTGCAAATAAATCATTTAAATGTCGTTTTTTAATAAACACTGTCTGGTGCTGTGTTTAAACAGCCCTGCTCAGAAACTTGAAAAGTACTTTCACTTTCCCTTCAGCACATGTCACAAAACACACAGACAGCTAAAGGGTCATATTCTTCTGTTGCTGTGAGTATTCTGACGATACAGAGTGTTGGAGCGGTCGTACGGAATAAGAAGCAGTGATCTTACCTTGTGTTTATAGCTGGTGTCTGAATGTGACAGAGCAGCAGCTGCCTGCAGGATCCAGGAGAGAAACGGAAATTGTTCTCATTACTTTTGGCAAACACCTTCATCTGCTTACTGACCTGGGATCAGTTTCCTTTTTTGTGAATTTCCAGTCACCAGACAGACGGCGACACAGACTAAAGATCAGTGATCAGTGGAGATCGGGCTGATGTTTTTTTTTCTTCTTCTTCTCTTTATTCCTTGTCAGTTCTTGCTTCCTCTTTTTTTTTTTTTTTTTTTTCCAGTGAACTGAGTACACCCCCCCTGTCCTCCTGTGATTGGCTACCTGTGTTGTGAGTCAAGGTAACCCATAGTGACCATTGTCAGTGTGGAGCAAATGTAAACACGGGTGTATTTGCAATGTAAAGCAGCAGAGAGCCAAGCGATCGGTCTGCAAACAGCCGAGTGACTCATCTGAGGGTGGACGCACAGGAGATGTTTGTGATGATGAACAGAGTATCACGTTTAATCATTAGTTCGGCATCAACCAGACTAAACAGCGGTATAAAGTTCTACCTGTTGCCTCGCGCAGTTAATAATAAATGTAATCACAGGCTGGTTGTGCTGCGAGAGACAAAAACGACGTGCGGACGGACACACAGGCAGAACACAGCTTTGTACTTTATCCAGTCCCTGACGCTCCCTAGTGGCAAAACTCTGCACCAACTCTCCCATAAAAACAAGCCTTATCCATCCTTTTGTTACATTTCCCTCCTATCGTTTTTTTTAAAAATACACAAACAAAAGGAGGAAAAAACCTTGCAGACCAGCTTTTCCTGAACGTGCTTCAGCGGGGCTCTGGGAAAAGCTGCCACCGCATTTCAGAAATCATCAGTTTCCTCAAGAGAACGGAGGCCTTCTGCAGCCGGTGCTGCTGTTTGTGTGTGCTGTCACTGCTGCAATGGTTGTATAACTACCCTCCTGTGAAGAGCATGTAGGAGAAAGTGATAATCTCTTAAACTAAACTCACTATTAAGTATGCTTTGCTGCTAAAAGAGCGTCAACACCCATGAGTGTGAGATGATCTCTGAGATTCTTATCTGTGTTTCTGAGTCATTTATTTATCACAGATTTGTAAGGATGTTCCACAGCATCTTTGAAACACTTTTTTTTCCCCCAGATTTTGGGCCTCATTTGATTCATATACATTCCATAACGGAGGGTGGAGTTGGTCTGATAAGGCAGAATAAATTAAACCTCCCCTTCATTCCTTCATTTCTTTTGTCTTTTTCTTTCTTTTCTTTTTTCTCCCTCTTCTGTAACAGCAGGCAGGCAGCATCAAGAATGTGCTGGTTTGGCTGAAAAATAAGGTTAACTCCCATAATGTTTTTATAAAGTAGCAGGAGTGCAGGATTTGATTATTGCAATATGAGTTTGTGTGTGTGTGTGTGTGTGTGCGACAGAGAAGCAGGGTGGTATGGTTACCGAGGAGTAATGCAATGGATCTGGAGTTTGAGGTGAAAGCATTATTTTAGAAATAAATCACGAGCGAATCATAATTGTGGGAAGATGTTTTTCATTCTGTGTTCGAAACTTGGTACATATGCATCGGGGTAATGTAGTGCCGTAACTTTACAGCCCATCCAAGCCTGTGAGTCACATGTAGGGCTTCTGAGGGGTTATTAGGGCAAAATAGAGGGTTTGTTGTATTTTTTTTTCAGGTTTTTTTAATGGGAGAAATGGGACAACGTAACTTTTTTCTCATCCTAAAAGTATAATTGACTTCTTTTGCAATATATTTACTGTCGTTGCATCAGCATAACAACTTAAGCTGTCATTAAGCTGTTTCTCGGCAGACGCTCTGTCGCTGTTTTTCAGGGTTTCGTGAACATTGATGATGCACATTAGATCGGCCATTGAGATATCAAAAGAGCAACCCTGACGGTTAACCGAAGGGAACTCTTCAGATCTCTTGTTTAGGTAAAATTAGCAATACCGAGAAACACCGAGTGTCACAGCAAAGCATGTAGCAGACTAGAGGACGCCGTCAGGGTCACGTTTTGCCTCACATGGACATGAAAAAACGGATTTTTTCCAAGAAACTGCAAAGAAATCTGAAATAGAACGGCTTTACTCAAAGTGCTTTTTTTTTTTT
>NW_007577836.1:707926-727211 GCF_000690725.1 Stegastes partitus | reverse complement strand
AAAACCTAAAGAACCAATCATATCATTATTTGTCATCAGGCTCAGTTTCTGACTCAAGCTTGCATATCTGAATTATTTTAATATAACAACTGGCCAGTCTGGAGCATAGAGCTGTGAGCTGGTGTTCTGAAGCTGCAGCGACCAGCAGAGATTTGAGTGGAAAAAGAGTCAGAAAATTCTGAAAATAGAGTTACATCTAAGGCATTTTTCAGGCAGGAAGGGATTCTTTTCATGAAAAAAAAACAACTAAATATGTAGTTTTGATACACAGAGATGAGTTTTTAGGGGTTTAACCGACGACCAGAGAGGAGCAAGTTTCAAAGCCTTCTGCAGGACCATCTAGAGGGGCTGCAGATCACAGAGATGCTAATCTAGTCAGTGTTACTAATTTACTTTTATCTGTGGAGCGATCGTGCATGCGTGTACTTGTCACGCCTAGCTGAGGTAAAATGCGGCAATGACACGGCGGACTGGCGGGTTTGTTACATGCTTTGGCGGGACATAGGTTGGAAATGCAGGTCATGCTGCAGCAAGAGAAATGCAGCTTTACCACAGATATTACATGTTTTATTCAATGCAGTGGAATTTTCCATATGTAAACCACAGCACTTGGCAGCCAACAACACATAGAGTTTGATGAATGTATTTGGAGAGCTGGTCATGGGGCCATGCTGGGAGAGGAATGTTGATTTTTTTTAAAATTGTTATCAACCTCTGGGACCCTTGAATGTGAATATTTGGTGGTTTTCTCGTTGGTAAACTATCTTTTGGTTTGTCGGTTAAGCAAAACAAGCAGTTTGAAAATACCACTAATATATTATTTTTTTCTATTTTCTGACATTTTTACAGTGCTAATGATGGTTGATCAGTAAATTAGTAAATAGTTTGACAAATTTGAGTTCCGACACCTGCATTCGGCAGATTTTAAGCTGCATGTGTACAATTATTTCATTCCTAACCAACCTGCGCGCCATATGTGTATACGTGAATAATACATCATTTTTTTACTCTCGTGGCACGGCCCTATAGACTTGTCATCACATTGTCGGAAAACAGCATTAAAGGAGGAAGTGTGCTAGCAATGAGGGACTGTGATATAAAGTTTGAATGTCCCCTGATGTAGAACTGAAGGGGGAAATAGATGAAAGAAATGCACCAGAGTTCTCGGTACGTCAGTCTGATGAATTCCTTCTGCCGGCCACGTCTGCTCACCTTCTGCTGCTTCTATTGCTGAACAGTGTGTGTGTGTGCGTGTGTGTGTGTGTCCTGTCTATACATGTGCTCAAGTGTGAGACATTTGTACATCTGTGAAAGTGAGTGATGAGATGCGTTTTGGTGTCATTTGTCAGCCATTCCTTGAAGTGTGAAATCAATGGAGTGTGACCAATAGCAGCACATCAAATTAGACAAAGACGGAGAAAGCATTTTCAAACACACACACACACACACACACACACACTCACACACTCTCGGCTCGCATACCTTTGTTTTGTGTTCTCATGGGCAGCGTTGGGGTCTTAGTTTGTGCTTGGTTCAACATTTTTCCCTTGAAGTTATTTCCATGGCTCCAACTACACACTCACACTCAAAATGAAAGCATATTTTCTTTGTTCTTCCCAAATGTTAGCAGAAGCGACGCCAAAATGAATTCTCTTCTCTCCTTGTGCAACCAATCCAGAATAAATATTCTAAAACCAAGCAGGAAACCAGCAGGTCTTATGCGTCAATGCCTGATGCGTACGCTTTTAAATTAATACACGTCTGTCCCGAGCAGCGTATTCAGATAAGATCAAAAGACAGGAGTTGGAATCAAAGAAGGTCCTGGAGAAAAGAGACGTGTCAATATTAATTTAGACGCCTTCAAAGTTTAGATGCCAAACTGTGCTGATTGCGATGCAGGAAAAGCCGCTGCGTGCCAACAGGTACGAAAAACGAGAAACCATCATCTCTCAGATATTTCAAAGTGGAGTCAAACATCATGTTCACACAAACGCTCCTGATTGTTTTTGAATGCGGTTTGCTGGCACGCTCCCGCTGCACATGCTGTGTAAATATGCAAAAAGATGGATGGAGAGGGTAGAAAAACGTGAAAGAATGTTTGCAGAGAGAGAGCGGAGTGGGGCAGATCGGGTTTTATTCACACTTCTACCCCTGAGACCCAGACACAAAACTATCAACCCTCCAGTGCAGCCGCCTGTGGAGAGGGGAAGACAAATTGTGTGCGCTGGTATGTGTTTATCTGTTTGTGCATATTTGGTGTCTGAACGTACTGCACCTACATGTGTGTCTGTGAGAAGTACTTTATGGGCTCAGTGTTCCAGCCTGACTTCAATGCATTTATTGGAGGAAAAAGCCACTATTTTTTTTTTCTTGAGTGTAGCGAAGCTTTCAACCCAAACAAAGAATCCTTAAAAAGATATTTTTACTAGTAAATCTATTTCCCCCAGATGTTTTCCAGAAATGCAGTTTTCATCTGTATAGCAGGCTTTTGTCAAATCAGTTGCACCGTCCTAATAGAAAGTTGCTGTTGCATGTAAGAACTAAAGACAGAAAACTGAATAACGTACTATTTGTTTGACCTTTAGATATCTGTGATAAGTGTTAAACTAAAGCTACGATCATAAACCGTAAATAAAAGATGTATGTAGCGTTGTGAATTTCTAACAGCCAGCAGGGGGCGACTCCTCTGGTTGCAGAAAGTAATACAGTTGTATAGAAAATCAGCCTACTTCTCATCTGACTTGTTACCTCAGTGAATATTTTCCAATTCCGTTTATGCTCTGAATCGTTGCTGTCGAGTCCCATTTAGAGTAATTTCTGAACTACAAGCCGCTGCTTTTTTCCACACACTTTGAACACTGCGGCGTAAACAATGACTAATTTGTGGATTTTTACAATATTTACGAATGTGTCTCGAGATGAAAGCGACATTGAGAGCAACAATGAAACTGAGGAAGTGTGTGATGAAGTAGTTCTGAGGCTGTTCAATTCTGACACTGAAGACTTTGGTGGTTTTAGTGCGCAGGAGGAAGATGAAGATAGTGATCAATGACTTTTCCTGGTAGGCTGCTGTATGTTTTATTTTCTTAACCAGTCGTGTTACAGGCACTGTTCGGAAAAAAGCATTTACGTATTTGTGTAGGTTACCAGTACGTATTTAATTAAAAGTTTAAAAAAATCTTTCTGTGTAAATGCCTCATGTTACAACGTGGACACCTGCAGCTTATAGACAAGTGCGGCCTGTATATATGTACAAATGTTTTTTCTTTTTAAAGTTAGTGGGTGTGGCTTATGTTCAGGTCAATAGTCCCAGAATTATGGTGGTCTATAAAGCAGGGTGTGCTTTAGGGCGTGGCTACTTTGTGATTGTTAAGTCGCCACCGTATTGGACCACCAAAGTTCAAACTCGAGGCTTTAACATGTTAGCCCACAAACCCATGGTTGAGGTCGAGGTGACATCTTTTATATGCAGTTGATGGCCAAGACTGTTAGGATAAAACTACAGGCAGGAAAGCTGCTGGGACAGCTAGCCTCGCTCTGTTCAAAACAAAATTAAATAAAATCTGCATCTCTAAAGCAGACTCACAAACATATGACGAGTTCATTTGCAAAAACAGATAACTGCATCTTCACAAACCTTCAGAAAACCCATTTTCCCATCCTCTACCTGAGACAATATCAATCAAGTTATCTCTGTTTTTGTCATTTCTACTGAGTCAAATCCACTCAACTTCAGTTTGATTGATTTTTATCGCAACCAAAGAACAAAAAAAAAAAGTTTTCTGAAAATCAACAAAAATTGAGTTATCTGTTTTTGCAAAAACTAATGGAAACAGATCAGATGTTGAGAGGTTGATGTTAGCTGTTGTCTTGTTGTTGGAAACCAGTGGATTGTTCTCTCTGGGTTGAAGGTGAGTTGTTGTAAAAAAAAAAAAAAAAAAATCAAGTATGAGTGACTGGTAAACAAAGTATGAGATGGACGGGGGAGTCGGTGCAGCATCGGCAGTAATGTGGGCGTTGTGCCGAGCTGTTGTGGTGAGCTGACCTGAAAACCAAAGATTTACCAACCAATCTATGTTCCAACCCTCACATGTGGTCGTGAGCTCTGGGTTGTGAGTGAGCGAATGAGGACACAAGCAGCCGACAGGAGTTTCCTCTGCAGGGTGGTTGGGTTCAGCTTTAGAGATAGACCTCCTTAAGGATATACATATGTGGAACTCCCAACTAGTCAGTCAGAACTGATGAAGCGTCTTGGATGACAGGTGAAACGTCTTCAAGGAACTCAAGCAAGTCCAGTTGTTACGATTAAACTAGGAGACTAACCATGACCTGGATGCCTGGGAACCTTCACAGACAAGATAGAGTGAGGAGCTCTGAAGGGAGCCTCGGTCAGAATCGCTTCAAAAGAATCCAGCTGAGTTGGTTCAGGCGTCTGATTAGGACGACTCCTGGACACCTTGCTTTGGAGGTTTTCCAGGCATATTACATACCTCATCTGACTTAGATATTACATATCTCACCTGACTTAGGAATGTCTTGGGATCCCCCAGGACGAGCTGGAAAGCCTTGGTGGGAAGAAGGACGTCTGGAATGATCTGCTTAGTCTGCTGCCACCGTGACACCAGATAAGCAGAAGATGATGGATGGATGGAAGACTAACCAGTTAATCCTCTGCAGTCCATTAGCTTAGCTTAGCGCAGAAGGTTACTCTGCTTGGTCACACATTCAACTCTTAAGCAAAGAGCATGAGGTAGGTAAACTTTTGGACCCAAAACTTGTAATTTAGTCCCCAAAATATTCCTTTAGTGCAGGCTAGCATACAGAATCTGTTCAGTGTTTGCAATAAAGCCTGTGATGGACTGCAGCTGTTCTTATTGCTTTCTAATGAATACTTTGTGGACCATTAAATGAGTTTAATTTTAAACACTAGTTTTGTGGAGAAAAATATGAGATTCCAAATTGACCTTGAGTGTTATTACAGTAAGTAGCTCACTGAACACAATAAAGTTTATTTGCAATTTTTTTTTGTTTGTTTTTGTGGGACTGACATTTGAGGAAATTCAGCAGAAGGCCAACAGCATCCAGTTCAGCCTCTGCAGCGAGTAGAAAAGAAAGTCGTTTGGAGAGGAATGCTCTGAATGTAATTTCTTTCAATTAGGTCTGCTAACTGCTCCGGTGGGTTTGATTTAATGTCAAACCACAGTGGATTGTTTGAAGACACGCTGGAAGTACAGAAGGCACAGAGGTTACGGGGAGGAGCTGAGACAGGAATGCAGGGAGAAAAGCTAGGGAAATTAGGTAAAAGAGAAGAAAAAAAAAACGGAAAAACAAACAGAAGACAGTGAAGGAGAACGGATGAAGGAACGACATGAGGAGGGGCTGCTGAGAGATCACAGGACAGAGAGCTTCTTTGACAGCTAATGTGACATGCGTGACACTGGTTTAGCCTGAAGCAACATTCCCAGGTCAGAGCTGTGTGTGTGTTTGCAAAGAAAAATAAAGAGATCACAGAGATGTTCTCTGTTGGCTTTCACCATCACATGATGCCGCCTGCTGTCACACTTATCAAGACCACACGCGCAAACACACACAAACACACACACAACACACACACAGAGTACAGTCAGACCAATAACAGGCAAACTTAAATGTCGTAATTAAGAATTGACTGTGTGTCCGATCACGTAATGGCTGGAAAATCACTGCTTTTCTTAAAAAAAAGACACACAAACGACTACTTTCTTATATTTCAATTTATTTATTACACTCGATGAAAAAAACAACAACCCCTACCTCTTGTGATACCAGCTGAGGCAATGAGTCCCATTAAAATAATGAGGCACAAACACAGTCACACAACAAGACCTCACTAACAGGCCCGAACAGTATAATACAGCAGCTGACGGCCACGCAGCTGAAAACACACCACGTCAGTAGTTCAGTAACTAGTGGGGAAAACACACAGAGACGATGCATTCGAAAGTATTAATGTGATAAAGTATGCAGAAGCACGCAAAATGCTCGACACATACGTACATTTTACACACAAAAACAAGAGCATTAGTTGCTTTTGAATCTTTTCCAAGCTGCTGCAGTGTGTATGAGCAACACGTAACGACACAGCGCAACACACACAAATATTGTCCATAAAATGCAGAGCTTAGCACGAGATTCATAGCGTCAAAGTAACATTCATGATCCAGGCTGCGAAGCCTGACAGGCTGTCTTTGGTAATCGACCCTTAACCCCCAATTTAGCATAACGCCGCTGAACTTCGCCCCCCACTCAGTTCTCCACATTTGATGTTATTTACACCTGTTTGCCTTTTTTTCTCTCTTCACACATCTCACACTTGTTGTACAGCTTATTGAAGTGCACCGGCGCTCATGTCTCCTCGGACAGGGAGTATGTGCAGCGCTCGGGTTGGAATGAGTTTCTGTGAGGGCAGATTTCCAAAAAGCACATCTGCAAAGAGTTGAAGGACACTTCATATGATGTAGATGAGGCTGAAAAGGGGCCTCATCCTCTTTAAGTCATACATCAAAAAAAAAAACATTGTTGGGTTTTTCTTTTTTTTTTTGTCCCCATATCTCTTTTCTCACTTCCAGGCCTCTCTTCAGGCCGTGGTGGATTTGTTGGTCAGGCGGGAGTGGCTCTGTTCGGAGGCTCGGTCGGTGACTTTAAGCTTCATGCACGACTGCTTTTCGTCCATTAACATCTCCGCCGGTAGGCACCAGCAGCACAGACAGGACTGGAGAGGAAAGAGAAGTGATGGGGGGAAAGTGAGACAAACGAAGCGACAAAAGAAAAAAACCTAATTCTCTTGTTCTCTTTATCCTCTTATTCATTTTTTTAAATTTTACTTATTAGAATGGGTGGTTCTCAGCTTATCCTTGATACTTTGGGGATGTTGTTAACCTGATCTTGCCAATAAAGCATGCTGAGTAGCTTTTATTTTTAACGCAGAAGCTGTCCAGTTTAGTCGCTTATGTTCGGCAGAGCTAGTATTCGACCCTTTTGTTTGCTTGTTGACCAATTTTCGATTTTCTGATCTACTTTTGCAATTAGTAGCATTGTTTTCTCCCTTTTTAAAAAAAAAACAGATTCCAAATAAAGAAATATTAAAATGTGCCATTCTGTTCTGGTACAGCCGCCTCTCTGTCTGTAGTCACAACTCTGTGGTCTTAAAAATGTCCTGCCTGCAGCACTTTCTGATTGGTCACATGTCAGGAGTAATAAGTCTGTCAACACCGAAGGAGAAATCTTGTAAAGTTTCTTTTATTTGAATACGTGTCAAACATAAATAAATAAAGCATTTCAATGAGGTTTTGTGTTGGAGTTTGTGTTTTCGAGACATAAATTTTAATTTTTACTGCAAACGCATGTTGGTCACCAGTCAGGTTATTAATAGTCGGTGTATAATCCACTCTCATGCCTGGGAAGCTGGTTAGCTTAGCACAGGAAATTATGTAGAGTTTCTCATCAAGAAAGCGCACGTTTACCAAACTATTGAGCTCATCCCCTGAAAGCGAGTTGCATCTTACCCTGAAGCAGTTCTTGAAGCGCTTGCTGACCATGTAGAGGGCGATGGGGTTGATGCACGAATTGATCGACGCCATGTTGATGCCGATGTAGTCCAACACCAGAAAGAAGCTGAAAGGGTTACAGAGACATATCAGCAATTCACATCTTCTTCCCTGAGCCACTTTCCTACTAAGTGATCTTGTAAACTGTGACATATGTCTGTCCTGCCGTACCTGAGCAGTTCGCAGCGGTTTGGGTCTTTCTCGTCGTAGATGGTGAGCTTGAGGATACGGCTGAGGTGGAGAGGCAGCCAGCACAGAGCGAAGACCAGAACCAGACAAAACACTGTCTTAGCCACTTCCCTCCGCTGAACGAGGACAAACACACATAAATCACAGAAATAGCTGCGGTCAGAATTCGCCCATAAACGAGCTATACATCATTGGAGACATATGTGTACCCTAAAACTCAAAAGATCTGTCATCATAAATGTCATTAGATTAAGTGGAGAGTGCGAGCTTCAAATTAGGCTGATTTAAAGTTGGTTGCTGAACAGAATGACTGTAGTTTTGTTTTGCTGTGATAGGACTTTCCTGTGCATCTGTGTAAATGTGCAGATGGTGTTGTGTCAAGATCTGAATACAAAAGACTCCTTTAGTTCAGTTCTTTGCTACAAAAGCTGGAAAATTTGACTTTAACTCTAAATCCATAATATGCTCATAGTCAGTAATCAATTGCAAATCGGTTTGTTACAGTGACAGCTGTAGTCTAACCTGCTTGAGATGGTCGCTGAGAGCAATCTGCACGCCGTTCTTCTTCCTCAGCATCTCACAGGTCATCAGCGTGTAGAAAATAGCAGTGCAGGCCAACGGCAGGCAGAAATAGGCACCGAACAGCCACCAGTCCTTCGCTGATTTGTAAAACTACACAAACAAAACAGGAGAGCAGCTTTGGATTATGCACAAACATCTGCGCTGGAGAGCCTGAGTTAAAGGTGAAGCATGTCAGCAGCAGATTTAAAGTGTATCCGCAGCCTGACCTGGAGACGGCAAACGTCTGTTTCAAGTTGTTGTTGACGTGCTTTCAGAAAACAGTTCATCAAAAGAGCTCAGTGGAATTAAAACGGCTCATTTTTGTTATTTGAGCTGGACTGGAAGATACTTGAACACAGACATATTTGTATTCACTCATGCAGGCACTGCGGTACTTTCGGTCACCCAGGAGAGACGTAGTCGAGCTCTTGTGATTTATTTTTTTTTCTTTTTGCCAGTGTTCCATTCTCCGTAAACTCTGTCTCACCCCTAAAGTGTGCATATAGAATATATCTTCACATCCGGTGTTCGTAGTTGCACCTCCGTGTGTCTGCGCATGTCAGTATTTATTATATGTCCATGTGCATGTTTGTAGCGTGCACAGCTGTGTCAACACACTATTTTTCTGCACTCTGAAATACTGGCCTCTGAAGGCCGGTGATTTGTTGCAGCTCACCCTCATGAATTCGGTTTTCTGCATCGGGTGCAGCAAGCAGATTCTCAGGTGTTCTCCTTTGTAGTCCATTGTGATCATGTCGAAGGCTATTGCCTCTGGCACTGCCAGGATGATGGATAATATCCAGATGAGTGCAATCTCGATAGCCATCCATTTTGGAACTCCGATCCCTTTGATACGACTCCAAGAGGCCACGGCGCGATACCTGAAAGATCCGTCACGTGTGAACTTCATAATTCAGCAAATTAGTTCAAGAAGCAGTTTGACATGTTGGGAAATATTCACTGTGACACTGAGAATTCACTGAAAAAGATGGTTATGGCAGGTTCATATGCTAGAGATGCTAAATCAAGCTAACTACTGGAGCATTGAGTTAGTTTTCCTAATTTAGCATCTCTAAACCATAATGTGCTGCTGCTGCTGTTACACTTCAGTTTTTGCTGTAATTAAACGAACAAGGTACATTCTGTGATTTCTTTTTAGACTTCGGACAGAGCCACATTGTTTAGCCCTGCTCCCAGTGTTTGTGCTAAGCTAACACAAGCTAATACTATCGCTAATAATGCTAAGCTAATATGGACACAAAAGAGACATAAATTTTCTAAGTGTATTCTCCAAATTGTCAAAGTTTTTCTCTACGATTTAGTATACATTTAACCCTAAGGGTAGGTTTCAAACATTTAACCATTAAGTTGGGAAATGTTGAGTGTTCTTGCATTGTGGTTACTTTTTATGCACCAGTTTGCGTCCCCCTAAAATCTACGTCTATAAATTTAAAATCATGTTAAAAACCTGAACAGACTTTTTGTCTTGATCTAATAAAAAAAACAACAAAAAAAAACAAACAACTGGTAAAACTTTTGTTGTTGTTTTTTAACCCTGTAAGTCTATGCAGGTCAACAGTAGCACATGAACATTTTGAATATGAGTGTAGTTCAGAATATGGTCGTCAGTAAAGCGAAAAACAGTCGGTGGTGGTGAAGTCAAATGTCAGGTCAAAGGTTATTCCTCTGACATTGTTTCTCGACTCTCTAGCTACACTTTGAGGAGATGAAAGAAGAAGCGAACATGACAGGAAGTGTGAGTTTGGACTGTTGTTGGCTGTTTACCTGTCGATGCTCAAAGCGCACAGACTCAACACTGTGATCCCCACCGAGGATTTCTGGACGAACGGCACCAGCTTGCACAGAGTCACGCCGAACGGCCAGTCCTCCGCCAGGAGCTGCAGAGAGAGACGGCAACAGACAGAGCTGATGACGGAGTTAAACCACGGTAGGAAGTGAAGCAAATTGTCTGGCTCCACAATCTGTTTCTCAGCCTCAGGCATCCAGCGCAGACCAGATATGCATGAACCTGAACTTATCGGTTCCTGTGAACATCCAGAGCTGTTTTTTTTTCTCTCCTTCTTGTCAAGTTGAACATTTTGGGCTTTTCTTTAAAAACACAGAGGGGCCTCTGTGCCTCTGTTTGACCTCCAGGCGTTGTAACCCACTGAGGTAGCTCCTATGGAGAATAGGTAAGCTATGCGAAACCTGTATAATATGGGATTTTTCATGCTGTCTTCGGATGGACTGGAATGTGGGTGGAAATCTATTTAAATCATATGTGACCCTGTAACGCTCCACACCACCCGGGTCCGTCCTGTCTCTTTTCTGGTATGTAACTGTGACCAGTTGTTTTAGCATGCTTGCCCCCTTACCCAAATATACTCTGTTCTCTCTCTCTCGCTCGCACAAAATGAGCCCAACAGATAATAACATGCCAGAGACATAAGGGGATATAGAGGGGCTCAGAATCCAGCAAAGTAATAACAGTTAAATCTGCTCCAGAGCCTCCTTTCAGGAGTGTGTCGGTGAGTGTGAGGGATGGTGTGTGTTTAAAGTCCTGTGTGAAGCAAAATACGTGTATAGGACCTGACAAATAGTGTAATAAACTTTATAGGGAGTTAACTACAAGTATGACCTGAAGAGCAAAGGGAGTTTTGCATTGTTGCCGGGCCTTTATGGTGTAAACCTTTTGATTAACGACACTCTGCCTCACCTTGTAAACATTAATGGGAATGCCGATGATGATATGCAGCAGGTCTCCGAGTGCCAGGCTGGCGATCAGTATGTTCGGCCCGTTTCTCATGCATTTATTCTTATAGATGATCCTCAGAAGGGTGGAATTGCCGATAATACCGACGACAAACACCAGGCAGGACACCACCGTGTTGATGTACTTGAAGGTGTCTCGGATCTCCGTGGGCCCGGTGCACATGGGAGGCAGGCGACGGCGGGGCATGGTGATGTTGGGCCTCATCGGACCCTGAACGTCCCTCTCCACCAGCCCGAGTCTCTGGGTGGCCGTCAGAGGGTTCTGGGGAACTTGTTTCTTCGGCTCCAGCTGCCCGCTGGACACGAGTACGTGAGCCGCCAAGAGGAGTAACTCCAAGCAGAGGAGGCGAGTCTTCATCCTGGAGTTTGATTGTGAATATGGCTTTTATCCAACAAAGCGTCCTGCTAGTTCCCTCTTTAATGGGCCTGGAACACAAATTGCAGGAAAGTGACTGCAGGAATATTATTACCACATGAAACCAAACAACCTGGCTGTGTATGTGGCTGCTGCTGCTGCACACTACGGTTCATTGTGGCCTCCAGCGTTTATTATGACTTCAGCTCACTTAGCTGTCAGTCATCTTTATATAAACGGACTCAAAACTCACCAGAATCACGCATCCACCATCACAGCCAATTCTACATTAGTGTTGGGGCTGTATGAAAATAATCAGAGGAATAGGAGAAGGCTGTGAGGGTCAGAAAAGTGGGAAACCATTAAAACGTTGTTTTTTTTTTAGCCAGAGGTGAGCGTCTTTTTACTTTTAGGCGTCTTTGGCAACTCACTTTGGAAAAATGTTAAAGTCTCCTTCCGCTCAAAAATGTGTTTTGGTCAAAGTTGCCTCTCTTGAATGTTTAAGAAGAAGAAAACTGTTCAACAGGATTTGTGATGTTGGAAATAATCCCGACATGTATGGTTTCTGACTGAGGGAAGAAATGTAGACAGTGTAATCTGATTAATAAAAGAGCATATCAGGCAAAATTATAATTCAAATTATTCCTCAGGGGAGAGTGTTTTGCATAAATACATACTGAACATGCCTGGAGGGGATCTCTATGGGTTAAACTGGCACGCAAACAAGTCGTGCCAGTTTATATTATATAATTCTGATATGTTAAGGAGACTTTCAAGGAGAGGAATCAAAGAAGACATTGAAAACTTTGCAGAACTTTTTCTTTCTTTTTCTTGTTTAACATACTAAAACACAATAAACTCCCTGAATCAGTCTCCAGTCACGCCCTCTGCAAGACTTACCGAGCTCCAAACAGAGGTAGAAATCCTCCAGTATTCGTGCCTCTGAGATCAAAGTTCCCCCGTAACTCTCGGGTGCTCAGGACAGTAAAAGACTCCCAAAGCAGAGGGATGTTGCTCCAGCAGTAGGGCTCCAGTCATCTCCACCAGCAGCCGTCCGCTCTGTCATTGGTGCCAAAGTTTTCTTTTCAAAAAGAAAAAAAATAAAAATCTCCAGGTCTTGTGAACCAGAGCTGCTCTGGAAGTTCACTCCTCTCCAGCACTGACTGCTCAGCCTCAGTGTTCGCAGTCTCAAGAGCCTGCAGAGATCCCTGCCCTCCAAGCCCTCCTCTTTTTAAGGAGGAGGAGGAGGAGGACAGATGAAGGCAGGATGTTCACAAGTTATTCAGCGCTCATCAAGGCGCTGCTCTCATTTTAATGGCAAACGGGGGAAAACACATAAAGCATTTGACGTTTGTGGCTCAGTGATGAGTTAATCGGGCCTTATTTTGTGTTGACATTGTTCTTAACCGTTCCTTCATTGCAGCTTCATTTGCTCTGTCCTGCTCTTTTGTAAATATCCAAACACAACGCAGTCATCAGCCCCCGACGTTGAGTCATTTCCGGTAATTCACAACCACAACAATCGCGTCACCTGGATGTTTTCAGAGGATCAGCGTGCAGGCCGTGTTTCCTGAGCTGTTACTCACTGTGGGAAGAAACAACAACAAGACGAAGATGCACGAGATGTCAGCTCCTGCCAGAACTGTGCACGAGATGGAAGACACACAAGATGGCACAATAACTTATTACTAAAGAAAAGCACTTTAAAAAAGTTTAAAGTGGAAGACCAACAGCTTGCAGCGTGTTACTGTAATGTTCAAAAACTGTAAGACAAACAAACAAAGGGTGAAAATAACAGCAAAAACTACATATTTTCCAGCTTTGAATACAGTAAAAGTAATGTACTCTTATGTGTAATTTTACAGTCAAATCTGAAATGAAGCATTGCTATTTGATAAAAGATTATTGTTATTGACATTACTTGGCTGTTTTTTGTTGTTGTTTTATTACAGGCAACATGTAAATACACACTTTTTCTTCTACTGTTTTATAAAATATCATCTGTATTTTAACAAAGCGAGCAAAATCTGTAAAGTAACAGCTGAAGAAATGTTTTGCCATTTATTAATCCTTAATACAGCAACACATTTCTGCTGATTTAAATGCAGTCAGTGTTGTTCTATGGTCACGTATTAGTATTTGTGAAAACACATACTTTTAATGTGGACATTGTGCACAGTTGTGGTCGGTTCGGTTTGACATTCAACATGTGAATTATTACATGTTTCTATGATTTTACATCTGTAGTTTAACAAAACAGGCAAAATCTGTAAAACAACAGTTAAAAAAAGGATTTATCATATTTCAGTCCTTAATATACATATTTTTTCTTTCAAATAACAGCAAATATCTGTACAAAAAATGCATTTTTTGCCAATTTTAATACAGCAAAAAAGTGTCACTTTACAGTCAACATTATAAACGTATTAATTAAGATTTGTAAAAACAGATTTTTAATGCGCTTGTTATTTAAAGTTGATGCCAGTTTGTTTTTTTTGTTACAGTCAACATGTAAATTAACTATCTTTTTCTGTGATTTTACAAGAAACCAACTGTAATTTAATGAAACAGACAAAATCTGTAGAATTTTTTTTTTACATTTAAAAAAAAATAATTTTCCAATCCCAGTGAACGTGTAAATTAACATTTCTTCCTGTGATCTAACAAAACAGGGAAATTGCTGCAAAAAAAAAAACAGTAAATACTTTTTAAAAAATGTTAAAAACTGTTTTTAAAAAATACTTCACAGTGTATTTCTAAACATACCATCCACAATTGTTGCTACTATAGTTTTGTGCACTAATGGCACATGATCCCATTAGCTCCTAGGGTTGTTTGTACTCGTTGTAGACTTAGACTGACTTTATTAATCCCAGAGGGAATTCTGTACAGTTTTTACAGTGATTCTTTATTCTAAATGTCGATGTCAGCCCATGTGCATTTGTTTTGGGGTTTTTCTTTCACTCCTCTGACAGATAAATGTGCCACAAGTGACTCCTCTGTCACCGTTTCACTTCTTGTGCTGTAAAAACACGTTTCTGGCTGCTCACTGTACAGACACAATGACGCACTATGTAAAATGTGGTGTACATGACAGTAAACGCCAACAGTCTCTCCTCATCTTTTTCACCCCGTGATATTTAAACTTCTGTCATCGTACTGATATTTTCATATTTCTCCTCTCTGCTGTGTGGACCACACCTGAACTGGACCCGAGAGGCGCTCAGATTTTCTGAGAAGGTTCTCACTCTGAGGCCAGATTGCAGCCGGCACCAGATGTGGTTCTCTGCTGACACATTACATCTCAGAGGAGCCTTCAGAACTTTTTCTGGGTGTTTTGTTTTTTCTTCTTCTTGGTTTTGTTAGGATATGGTTCTTTCCACCAAAACCACCTTGGCGAGGTCACCACAGCTACTTTATTTTTATGCGTCACCATAATTTAGATAAGTGTGCGCAGACTTCTCAGCTCAAGATGAGAAGTTTTTTCTTAATTTTTTCCAAATGAATACTAATTAAATCCCGTGTTGTTCATAAGTTAACCTGCAGGGATTTGAAAATGTACTTCAGATGTCATGTAGAACCCAAACAATTTCTACAATAGGTTTGGTTTGTGTTGTTTGTTTGTGGCACAGTGAAAAGACAAAGGTGTTTGGGCTGAGAAAAGTGCCCGTTGAAAAGGTGACACATGTGCAATGATCATTTTTACACTTTATTTTCTGCACTAGTTGGTTTCACTTTTCTTCATGCATACTTCAGGTAAGATGACCCAGTACAGATCTGCATGAACATTTCTAGTTGAAACACACGGTAACTCATCCTCGTACGATAAAACGTGAAGCGTCTCCATGTTTCCAGGTCAGTGCTGAAGCTTTGTTTGGGTAACAGATAGGCCAAGATGCCAGCAAATTAAAATATTTCATAGAGGCAACTGAAGGCCTCTAACTGGAAACATCTGGGAACTAGATGGGTGTTAATGTGAACAGTCAGCTAACTGCACATCATTTCCACCCTTTCACTAACTAGATTGCTCGTTCTCCACCCCGCCAGTGTTTTGTTGTTTGTTCAATATATAGATAACACGGCTCACCGCAGACTTCGCCTCATGGCCCATGTTGGGTTCTTCCACCAGCATTATCAGCACTTCAACATGCGCTCTTCCTCCTCTCCTGCTCACAGCTGTGTTCGTGTTTAGAGAGCGTTGCACATACCATGTGACAGCAGAGCTATCTCGATATCACGCCTCAGATGTGAGGAGCAGTAAGCGAGCCTTGTGAGCAGAGGAACAGTCCTCTGGATCAGGTTCAAGCAGCCCGAGGCAGCGAGCGTCGAACACTGGGACCCTTCACAGGACTCAGAAACTCCGGTTTGTCATGAAGGGGAAAAGTGATACGCGCATTAGCATGAATGTCAGCGGAGGCACATCAAGCTCTAAGTAAAGAAAGGAAAGACTTTGGTAAACTTAACAGGACAATGTGGACAAAAAAAAGTTGATGCACATCGAGAGCTACAAATCTCCTCCGTGGTCTTACATTTACAAGCTCAGTAACGGAGTGAGCGATGTGATTTATCTTCCACTGGTTCTGGCTCAGGTGTGGGTTGTCCACTAATCATAAGATTGAAACTCAGTAATTATATTACAGCTCTGGAGTTGACTTGCTTGCAATCTTAAGGCCAATTTATGGTTTCTGTCTGTGTCGTGCACAGAATACGTATCAGAACGTGTTCCACATCCTGGGCTCTGTTCTTGGTAAGTGGCTGGATGGAGTTTTTTTTTCGAGGTGTGCGATCGGGGTTGTTTGTCAGGTCGATAGTGCAAAAACTACCAAACTGTATTTTACAAAGCTTGGTAGAGAGGCGGAGTATGGCAACAGGAAGAACACATTAACTTTGGGTTCAGATCCAGACTGCTTTTTATTTAAGCTGTGAAATCGACCTTGTTGCACAATGCACCAAGCGTCTGTCTAGTTTGTTGCTTTTATGCCGTTCAGTCAGACACATTCAGTGTAAAGCAGCTCTTCTTGCTGTCTGGATGTTACCACTGTGTTTTCTGGTGCACTTAACATTTCTGTGTACGCATTCCCCCCCGATTAGACCTGAGCGATGAAACAGTGATGTGTAGATGCTTCAGCTGCAGTGTTTGATTGTTTCACTCAAATGCATCAGATGCAAACTGCCATCAAACAAAAATGTAAAGTTCTGTTGCATGAACAAACTCCAAGCAGGCTCCCCATCATATCAACTGATAATTGATCCTCATCGTCCTCTGTCACTCTCCTCATTGGCTTCTATGCAGGTCTCTGCAGGTGTGCTAGTCTGTGGCTGTCTGGGACTTTGGTTGCCGAAGTCTAAACCTACAGACTAAAAACAACCACAACCTTCATCCAAGTGATGTACTCCCAGCAGACTGCTCCAAGGCTGCTGGACATTGGGTGCATACATTACTCCTGGTCCAAACCAGAAAGTCTGGACTTCAGTGGATGTCTGGCAGCTTTAAGTCAGTGCACCTCCAGTATCAACCTAGTGTTCATAAAATTGCATTCATATACAACTTAAATGCATTTTCAATTACGTTTTGAGGAGAACATATTTTCTACTGATAGACTGGTGACCTGTTCAGGTGAACCTGCCTTCACCCTGAGTCAGCTGTGATAGACTCCACCCCCCACAACCCTAGTGAGGATTAAGCGGTGTCTAGATAATGGATGGATGGATGGATGGATGGATGGACATTTATAACCCAGGCAGTAACAGCTGATAGTAGCAGGTCAACCACCACAAAAAGAGCCTCAATGTGCCTTTTTGTAAACAATTGAAGAGTTCATTTGCAAAACCAGATATCTCCATTTTTGTAGATTTTCAGAAAACTTTTTTTTTTGTTGTTGTTTGCCTGAGATAATATCAGTCAAAATTAAGGTGAGTGGATTTGACTCAGTAAATGACATGACAAAAACAGAGATAACTTTAAAGTTTGACTGACATTGTCTCAGGTAGAGGATGGGAAAGTGGGTTTTCTGAAGATTATCTGTTTTTGCAAATGAACTCTTCACATGTTTTCTCTTCAACTGTGACTTCCCAACTTTATCCACCGGTAATGAACAAGCGAATAGATATCGATTGATGATGAATAATTACCTCCACAATTTCAGGTGGCTGCTTGTTAAAGCATGACGACTCTATTTATTCTGCTTCTGCACATAATACACAAGATGTGACGTTAGCGTTGAGGGTTTGGTGCTGACAGAGTTGGGTTGTTTTCCCCTTGAGTAATCAGCAAAGTAATGTAACTACTTTTTTCACGAGTAGTATGAAGGATCTAAAAGTCTAAAGTACTTGTTCGTCTTCTACTTTGAAAGAAACATGTCAAACTTTTACGGCGCTGCCTATCAGTCACAGTCTTTCTTGTCTGTTGCTGACTTACGTCCTAATAAATGTTCTACAATTTAGAGCACTCATTCCTGTCAGCAGCATTGTACTTCTTTTTTTTTGTTTTATGAGACCATTTGCTGGTTAATGTGTGGAGGTCTCCCCCTCATGTCTCAAAGCCGGTGTCTTAAAAAGCAGAAAATTGTCTTCAGATCCTGCGAGGACAAAGGGCTGGGTTGTTTTGAACAAGCGCAGATTCACTACCGACGGTGTCAACGTGAGGGCATCTTACCTAACGCACAGTGCTCTGAGCTTCCTCTGTTGGAATAAGGACACACTGATGTACAGCTAATTTATGTTTTTGTATATGTGTGTGCGCGCTGGTGTTAGGGGTCAGGAACGACTGACTGACCTTTGCCCCGCAGCCCTGAGAACTCTGCTGTGGGTTAATAAAGAGGAATTAGCTGCCGTTTTATTAGAGCCATAAAAGAAGCATCTCCTGGTCAAGTCCTTTTATCACCTAATCAGTTCTTCTTTCTCTCTGTTTGGTCTCTTTTGTCCTTTCATTTCCGCTGATTGTACTTATTGAAGCTCCACTGAGAAACAAGCCCGTATTTCTAACAAATCAATATTTTAAATGCACAACATTTTACCCTTAATGTGAACACTTTACAGCTTTTTTCACTCTCGCTGCATCATCAGTTGGTGACCATTTCAAAGGTTGCTTTTTCACTCTAGCAAAAAAAAAATTAACAGCAGTCTTTAGGGGATGTTCTACTTGGACATAATATACATCATTCTGTCCTCAAATAATAAAGAGAGCAATTTTGTGAGGAAATGTCTTCAAGGTGTTTCCCATCTGCATCAAGGGGGCAGAGCATGTGTTTCTTGCCAGCAGTGAGCCAAGCTGGAAGTTTGAACCCACAGAGACTAGTGAGTTTATTTACTCTTGAAAATGAGTTCGAACCCCAGTATTAACCCCTTCTTCGCTTCCCTAATTGTATCTGTAGTTAAGGTGGATATGCTTAGGAAAACTCTGCTGCATTGAACGTTAACAGTAAGGTGTTTTTTTTATTCCCCACCAGATTGAAGAACAGTTGTGAATATTAGCTGCAGGCTGATGGTCACGTCCTGCTTTCTGTGTCCACGTGACTTAATTCAACCTTGTCTCCACAAAACGTTGATTTTTGAAAGAATAGTTGTTGGGGTTTTTTGCACACATGTAGTAATGGAGGTGACAATGTCTTTATTGTAGATTTATTATTAGTCTTATTGCACTTTTGCCTTTATCCAGCTTCTGTAACATGCACATTTCCACATTAAGGAATTGATAAAGTTTATCTTATCTTTAAGATGGAGCCACAGGTTGTGGAACCCTTATTCTTACATGATCTTCCTATCTAAACTTCATTTTCATTGATTGTTTATTTTCTGTTTTTCTCTTTACAGAAAATATATG
>NW_007577836.1:673392-707541 GCF_000690725.1 Stegastes partitus | reverse complement strand
ATGGATGGATGGATGGATGGATGGATGGACTTTCACTATATGTTTGAAGCTTCTCCATTTTCAGGGTCACCAGAGTGACAAGTCCCACCACATCCTACATATGATTGGATAGCTGGAAAGGAGCAACATTAAAGTTGTAATGCAGTGGTGTGCAGACAGAGTTGCTGATTTCATCATCTGCCCAAGTCCAGAAGCATTTGCACAGACCCTTTATGGATGTCAACATTTAAGAGTATGCAGACTTTACTGCAAATGCAATAAAGTCCAGATGGACACATGTGCTTACAACCAATGCTTTCCTTGAGGGGCGACTGTATGAAGTGACTCACTGTTATTCATACCTTTACAATTTATCATTTAGATAGATGGGGTTGAAGTAGTTGCTGATGAACTGTGGAGGTGCTTTGATCTTTGCATGCTTCCTTCATAAACACAGTGGAAAGTTCTGAATTCTCCAGAAATCCTGCCCTATGTCCGCTCACCGTGGTAGCAAGGAAACAGCCTCCAGAAGCAGGATGTTCTAGAGTGCTTCTGCTCAGTAATCATCCCTGACTCCGTCCTTCAGCCCAATCTGGAACCTGAAAAGTCACAGCCTTTCAGAAACATCCACAGAATCCATATGAGGTATAATGTGACCGTCTCCATAACAGATGTACCCTATGGTGTGTATTTTGTAGTACGAATGGAACTGCTGTCCTTGTTAGAAGTCCACATTGGTCAGCACACAGGGAAGCAGAAACCATGAATCAGCATTCAGTTAAACAAGCCGTAAGTTTAAAATGTCTAGGGTTTAGTTAAAGAGTCGGTTCAAAACAACTAAGTTTGTAAGGTGTGTCATTGACTTCACTGGAATCAAAACTCAGGCAAGCTAAGAACAGTCACACTCGAAACCGGAGCAACAAGCTGGTCGTCATAGAGCGAGAGTAAATGGGCTTAACAGAGAAGTTTCAATCCTGACTTCTACCCAGTCATGCCGTCAAGTTCGTACGAAAGGTGGAAGTTGGAGACGATGCTGGACACAAGCTTCTAGTGCCAATGTTAGAGAGGCGATAGATAGATAGATAGATAGATAGATAGATAGATAGATAGATAGATAGATAGATAGATAGATAGATAGATAGATAGATAGATAGATAGAGTGGTGGAAGAAAAAACTATCAATAGAGTATAACAATAAAAATACGAATACGGGAGGAGTGCTTGGGTCCTGCTCAATCCAGGATAATTGCACAGTTGAGTTACTGGAGTGTGCCAGCCAGTAGTCCAGGTCATGAGCTGCTGCCCCTGAGCCGAGGTGTCGTGGTACCTGATGACTCTGGAGACAAAGGATCATCTGCAGCACAGCGAGATGAGCCGCCCGCTGCAGCTGCTCGCTCTGCAAACCTTCAGCTTTAAGAATCCAAATTCAGAAATTCTGCTTGTCTTGAGCCCAACTCAGTGAAGCAGCCCAAGGAGCGTGTAGAATTACTGGACAACTCTGAACTCCTTTGCATCCTTAACTGATGGCGTGTTGGAAAGATTTCCTCCCACCTCAATTCAAATCAGAAACTTGTGGGGGAGTGGTTTTAGAAATTGCTCAAATGTCTAATATGCACTTCAGGTGGAGCTTTACTGATGAGCTGCTTTAGGAAAGGTTTCCCAACTTTTGCCACATTTCACCGTTTATCTCAAAGCCCATCTCTGCCTCTGAATGATTTCCCGTGTAAGGCCAGCAGACGTATTGTAATTACAGGGTTCTTGCACAATGACAGGACACATTGCTGGTATCGTTGTCATTAGGGAATACCTGGTTGTAAAAAAAACGCCCCGTCTCTCATCTATCCCTCTCCTCTCTCCTTCACATCCTTTTTGTCTGCTGCACCTTTTCTCTCGTCGCCGTGCTTTACTCCCTCCAACTATCTCCAGAGTGTGATTTCCCCCTCTGTTGAGAGACAAAAAGGACTCCTCACATCAACATTAGGCACCGATGAAACGACTGAACTGCAGCCCTCGGGCAAACCCGCCGCTCAGGATGCGGCGCATGTGCTCCTCTGCATCGGCATGTTATTGCATCTGCACGTCGTGTGGATGTGCGTGTTCAGCCCCCCTCAGGCCATCGTCCTCTTTCTCCGTCTAATGACCTTTGTTGACATCAGAACAATACACTCCTATGTATGTCTACTGTCTAAAGGTCTTATGCACAAGCAACAGAGCTAACAGGGAGAAAAACCTGCTGATTTTCAACAAGCAACACACTCCGAGACAAAGAGAGGTTTCACTAAAGAGCACGTCATGTTTGAAACGCTGTTCTATGAGAACAATAATTTCTTGCTGTTCTTTTGTTGTTGTTGGAAACAGATATTAGCCTGCGAGCGGGAATATTCCACATATTGCACATGAAAGGATGCTGCTGGTTGGCGGCTGGGAGCGCACACACACGGCGAGGTTGCACAGGAGCAGGAAAACACACACATGTCAGGGCTCAGAATGAAAACACAGTGTGGCCTATGATGGAAACCAATGATAACACGCTATCAGCTTTCACAGGAGTTACACGTGTGTGTGTATATGCTGTATGTGCTTTGGGTAACATTTAACAGATGTTATAGACTCCCTCCGGTGAAAATCTTTTTTTTCCTTTTTCCTTTTTTTAAAATCCTGTTAACTGGTCCATATGGTGTTGTTGTAAATGCTGGAAGACATATAAATGAAATAAGGAGTCAACGCCCTGACTGAGCAATTCCACTCTTGAAGCTGCAGTGTTTTGACAATCTTAAAACATGGATTCGGACTTCTAGGGTTTTATATGAGGTGTGTCAGAAAAGTTTCGGACTGGCGTCACAAAAGATATATTTCAAACACAAACTACAAACTACAAGTCTTCCCCTTCAAAGTAATGGCATGAACTCCAGTCTCATGGGTGAGGGTCGTGTTGTTGACTTATGCTGCCATCATCCCATCCTAACTCTCGATATGAACTTTGCTGCTCCTTCAACTTGAAGCCTTTTCTACTGGTGTCACAAAAGATATATTTCAAATCCAAACTACAAACTACAAGTTTTCCCCTCCGCAGTAATCCTCCTGGAGTCTAACACACCTCCCCAGCCTTCTCTGCCACGCCGCCATGCACTCCTGGAAGGATTCTTCAAGGATCCTCCGCAGCTCCGTCGTCACAGCCATCTTGATGTCATCCACGTCTTCAAAACGGGTCCCCTTGATGACCCCCTTGAGCTTGAGGAAGAGGAAACAATCCCACAGAGCCAGGTGGGGTGAGCAGGGAGGTTGCTCCAGCACGGAGATGTTCTTCTCAGCCAGGAACTGTGGGATGCTCAGGGCGTTGTGAGCAGCCACCACTTGTCCTGCCACAATTCTCGCCTCTTCTCTGAACGAAGCAAATGCTGCAGGATCTCTTTGTAGACGTGCTAGTTGATCGTCTGAAGGGGAAACCTCATATTTGTAGTTTGGGTTTGAAATATATCTTTTGTGACACCAGTCCTGGAACTTTTCCGACACAACTCGTACGCAACAAACCCAAAGAACCGATCCTTGTAGTTTCTGTAGCGTTATTCTGCTTCAGAATCAGCTTCCACTTCAAACATGTATGACTGACAACTTGCAGTTTTACAATGTTTGAGCTGAGTTATAGGTGCGCTGGTGTGCTTGAGCTGCAGAAACAAGAACTACACGAGTCTGCATATTCTAAAAGAAGCGATGATGTAGAGCTACATTTCAAGGCAGGAGGGGATTTTTTTTCTAGCATGGAAAAAAATTCTAAATATGTTACTTAAATAGGCAGAGATGAGTTTTTAGGGCTTTAGTGGGACTCTAACTGTCCATGTGACCATCTAACCAGAACCTGTCTGCAGGACTTTTTTCCCTACAATGGTGCCCCTTCTTCCCTCTGTTACGTCTCTCCTCCAAACATGAACTCCTGCACTTTATGCAACCAACCTCTGGGTTCTTTCACCATAAAGCTATCACACTGCCTGCCTCCCTTTTTGTGTATATCATTTCTGTCCTCTATCCGCCCCTTATGTAAGAGAGGATTAATCTTCACCGCCTTCGTTGTTCTCCTTCCTCTTGCCCGCCGTGTTTATTCGACATGTGGCCTCACGTTCGTTTACATGCACAAACAACAGCAGGATCAGCGTTTAAAATCGGTTTACGTCGCACTTTGACCGTGTCCTGGGTCAGGATCACCACCGGAAACATGCAAAAGACAACAATGAGAGAGAGAAGAAGTAGAGCAACGGTTCTGCCTCAGCGTCAACATGTGTTTGGGCCCGACAGTCAGAATTAGAAAGAGATTCACGATGGGAGGATGTGACTTTTCCTAATTCAATTCCTCCCTCCCGCTTCGCTTTCTGTCTCTTGTTCCTCAGTAAAACCCTTACAGTAATTAAACCGTTTAAAAAGTAATTATTACACTATTCATCCCCCTAGCAGTGAAACTTAACGCATGATAGTCTTCACATGGTGTAAGCAGTGATAGAGCAGCTTAGAGCATGTAATACACCACAAAGGAGACTCTCTTTCTCTCTGCTTACTTCTCTCGCTGTCTAGTTCAGTTCCTCGCACATTCAGGGCATCAGACGATCACCTTCGTCTGCAGAAACATATTTGCTCGTTTTTCACACAAACCAGAACAGCTTCAGCTTTTCTCAAGGGCTGCTTTTCATTTAGACATTTGTGTTGTTCAAAAGAGCATCATTAGTGGTTTTACTTACAATGAAACACACTCAGAACAAAAGCAAAGACATGACTTTGATTTAAAAAAAATAAATAAATAAAACACTTATGTTTTGAGGACTCTGAATCCAATTAAATTTTATGTATATGACGCCAATTCGCAACATATGTCCTCTCATAGCACTTCACATAGTACGGTGAACCCCTATACAAATTTTAAACAGAGGACCCAACAAATCCAAAGTACCGTTTGGCTTTTCATTGATCAGGACAGCACAGAAGAACCTAAAACCCTCCCCTATACCAGGAAGGGGGGAAAAAAAAAACCTTTGCCAGAACCAGGCTCAGGGAGGGCAGCCATCTGCCTCGATGGGTTGGGGTGAGGGTGGGGCTGAGTGGAGTGGGGGAGTTAGATTTGGTATATTATAATAAATCCTACTTTGTCCGGTGACAAGACTAAGTTTGTAGTTCAGCAGGTAATCAATCTAAAAAACCCACCAAAATCAAACGCTATTGATCTTGATGACAGTGGTAGATCAGAAGTGACCAAAATACACAAAATTTCATGGCAATCTATCTTAAAGACATTAAAATACTTCTGGACCAAAGTAGTGCACCAACTGACTGAATCAAAAACAGCATTTAGCCATCCACTAGCGTCATCCTGTAGAGAGCCATGAAGGGCTGGAGCCAATCCCAGCTTACAATGGATGACAACCATGGACTCCTTTGCAAGGTTAACACAAAAAGACCGAAAATCATGCATGCACATACTCACTTAACAACTTAGAGTCACCAGTTGTCCTATCCTACCATTCATGTCTTTGGATTGTAGGAGGAAACCAGAGAATCCCAACAGACAAGCAAGTACAAACCCGGTACCTTCTGGCTATGAGGCGACAGTGCTGCACCACCATACAACCCTCAAACATCCATCCATCCATCATCTATCCATCATCTATACACCGCTTAATCCTCACCAGGGTCATGGGGGGCTGGAGTCTATCCCAGCTGGTTCAGGGTGAAGGCAGGTTCACCTGGACAGGTCACCAGTCTATCACAGGGCTACACTTAGAGACAGACAACCAAACACACTCACATTCACACCTACAGACAATTTAGAATCACCAATTAACCTCAGCATGTTTTTGGACTTGTGGGAGGAAGCCAGAGAACCCGGAGAGAACCCTAGCGGGACACTAGCATTGCAAAACCTGCTATGTGTTAAATATATCCTGTTGTGCTCCACGTATCTGTTGGTACTGTCCCAACACTGTTCAGGTTTCAACTTCACGCTTGGCTGAAGAGGAGAGATTGTGAGGCTGACTGACAGATGGAAATCTTGGAGGACTAAAGAAATATAAACCAAATGTTTGTACATCTTCTGCATTCCCTTTGGGATAGTTAAATATGCCTTTTGCATAAAGTTTCAGGAACTTTTTTTTTATATTGATTTGCTTGTGCACAAGCAGCCGTGTCTTAGATGTTTCAAAGTTTAAACAGTCCACCTTTGACCACTTTGGTTTTGTTTGTCTCTCGTCTATTTGTTTGGGATTGTTCTACATTTCCGAGCAGCAGCAAGTACAAGAACATGATCTTGGTTGATCTAATGGGATAATGGAATAGATGGGACTGATGTGATTTTGAGTCTTTGTCATTAGTCAGACCCAGAGAAATATTAGTAACGGGGATGGGTCAGTTTGTGCCATTTCAGAAAGCTGTGTTGCTTCACAATCTCAAATTTTGTTCAGCTTTAACTTTGTTATTTATGAGCCAGAACTAAATTTTGTAAAATATTTTAGTGGAATTGTGACAATTTTATATCCAAACATAGAATTTTTTGTCATTTGACCCTCAAAAATCATTTTACCCTGGAAACCATTTTAGGATTCAATATCTCCAGAAGTATGATCCCCACCCATGAAATTTGGTGAAGACACAGACAAGATCCAGATCATCAGATGGCTGCAAAAAAGGTCAGATTTTTAACCACCAGCCTTTAAAAATTGAAAAAAATTGATACTGAGGCCCCAGAAGATCATGTAAGACTAAATATGTGGACGTAGCCATATTTCCCACAAAGAATACAGTCTTTGGTTGACAATTCACCAACTTTTAAAGATCTGTCGAATTTGAGTAAGTCCTGTAAACCAATTCTCCTTTTTTAAATTTTTTTGTTGTTGTTGCTATTTTGACATGGTGACAAAATGGTGTTGTGGACTTATTTGTGGGACCACAAAACCTGGCTTGCCTGAGGGTGTGCATATTCTTATTATATGTTCAAATTTAGTAGCTGCTTCTATGCTGTCTTCATGTTAAATTCACCAACATATGAGACTTAATTTACCGAATGTTCCCATGCATACATTGAAATGAACACTGAAAAGAGGAACTGATGATAATTTAATACAAACCTGGTTAACCCTATCCAGGACTTTCATGTTTCCATACGTAAAAGGTCTTTCGGGGTCCATTGGAAGACAAGAAAGAATAAATGCAAAATATTTGTTGGTATTCATTATAGACTTTTATACTATGTTAAATAAAGTTGACCTATTTTTGGTTCCAAATGCATGACAAATGTCCCTCTTTTATGTTTAAAAAAATCTTCATAAGTAGAAAAACAATACCTGTCACCTAAACCAAATGGCCTAGGGTCCAAAAGACCCCCCAAAAGTCCCAAATAGGGTTAAACATCATGTTTATTGAAGCACATCATGGCAAGTCAATGCTGTACTAAAAGCAACACAAAAAACCCTAAAGAGAATTCCTCAGTGGGTTTCATTTGTTAGCAGGAAAGACATTCTCCAAAGCTATTTCAGTGTTACTGTTGGTCCTAATGTCAAGCTTGTATTGCCTTCTCTTCCTCATAGTCGTTGGAGGTGGGATGGTCACTAACATGTACTGTGAGTTTTCTGCATTTGTTGACCCATTCATCCACCCCAGCCTCCTCAAGAGCACTACCTGGTTGCCTTATACGCCACTTTACTTCCTTCTTTGCTGCCGTCACAATTCCTATCGCCACCAGAATTCACAGTGACAATGACAAGTGTTTATATCTTGTTATAAGATGCTGCAACGTATCCTTTGACTGATGTTGATGTCAGACCCTGATCACATCTAAAGCCTTTATTGGGCAGAATATAATTCAGCCCACAGCATTTACTTTTACTTTCTACACTGCTTGTGAATCTATATCTGCTTAGCTAGCCTTTTTCCCCACCTCCAGTTTATTCCCAACAATCAGGGCTCTTCTTGTGTATTTTTGCTCTGCAGCCTGAGAAAATCGATCCTTCAGACACTGTGTTTAAACAGCCAGTGCAGAAAAGTTCACCGACTGACTGCAGGTTAATAATTGTTGTTAGCTTTCGGTTCTGAGCCGCAGAGGGGACGTCATTGTTCTGAGAATAAAATGCAATATTATCTTAGGGCGTCAAGGAAATACTGACTTGACTGCTTTTGTAGCGTCTTTGCATCGTTCGGATCTGAACAGAACGGAAACAGAAAGTGAAAAACAGTGTGTACTGGAATGGATCCTAATTCCAAGATTGGTGATGCATGCCTCCCATTACAGCTTCTCTCTGATGACAAAAACCAACCATGGGAGTGACTGTGTGTGTGTGAGTGTGTGTGTGTGTATGTGTGTGTGTGTGCATCCTATTGAAAAATGACAAAAACACGACAACAGCGGGAAACATTAGGATGTGCTCGACTCACATGCTCTGCACATCTGCAGCGAGAGGAAAAGAAGCGCAGGGAAGGATTGTTCCTCCACTGATCCGTGTGTCTGCATGTGTGTGCTGCATACAAACCAGTAGCAGAGGGGAAACAAACAAAATAAAAACTGACCTTAGCCGTACAGTTACATGCCCTAAAGGGGTTTTTTTTTCTCCCCCCCTCCTCTTAACTCAATGAAGTCTCTCAACCTCTGTTCTCTTCAATGGTTTTATTCTTTCCTGTACATTTCGGCTGTTGACTGTGAGCCCATGAATTTTTCATCTCTTACTTAGTTTGAGAAGGAAAGTTTAAAAAAAAGCACCAAAAAAAAGCATAGAGTTGTGCACACGGAGAAACCGAAAGCTCGTAAAGGATATGGGAAGGTATACATTAGATTACATTAGATTAGATTTTCAAGTTACAATGTGGTATGTACAACGTGCTCACCCTCCTTGGAAATTTCCCCCTTTTTTTTTTATTGCTTTTCAACATTGAATCATAGGTAACTTAATTTGGCTTTTTTTTTTGTGGAGGCTTTACTTTAAAAAAAGACTCTTTCATGTCAAAGTGAAAAGAGGTTTTTGGTCCCATTGAAGATCCATCCTCCAGTTGACTTCAGAGTCTCTCACATGCCTTCACATGAACTCTAGTCGAGCTTAATTGGATTTAACGCTGGTCTAACTCGATGTAAATGTGTTGCTGTATGTGTTTGGGCTGTAAAATGTGCAACTCTGTAGCATGTTGTTGCTGACCCCAAAGGGTTGAAACACAATTTGTAAGTCAGTTAACTGAGTTTTAAATGCTGAAAGGGGGCCAGTAGATGTTAAGTACAGTCGTGACTCGATATTCCGACCCATAACAATCCGAAAAACTTGCTATCTGACAGGTTTTAGGAAAAACGAACGGAATCCATTAAAAACAGCCTTAACATACCGACAGCCTTGGATTCTGACTCCGACATGACATTTTATGTCACAAATCAGGATAACGGCGTATTATCTGACTGAACAATCCCACAGATTGGCTACGTTCAGACAGCAGGACTTAATGCTCAATTTGGATTTTTTTGCGAGTTCGTTCACATTTCCAGTTAAATGCGACTTGTATGTGATCTGCTGTGTGAACTTCATACAACCCAAAAGTGTCCCGCATGCGCAGAAGAGGACACACACAATGAGTGTGCTCAGTGTTTACGGAACTAAATATGGATGGTGGTGGCGCCAGATAGTGGAAACAGAACTGTGACCACTATCCTAAACTAGCATCAGCAGCTAAGTACTGCTTGTGCATTCTGGCCACTTCCACCCCATTGGAGCGGTCCCACGACTGCACCGAATATTCGGATATTTATCATTAATTGGGCCTGAATATCCAGAGACCAGAAAGTGCTATTGGGACCAGCCCTACTAGTTATTCTAACAACTATGAACAATAATTAACAACAAATGACCCTTCAAGCATCAAGCCCTCCTTGTATCTCGACCTCTGTCTTAACAATCCGACATAAAAGAAGGTTTTACATTTAGTGTCGGATTATCGAGTCACGACTGTATTTTGCACAAAAGGCCTTGAGTGTTACCTGACAGACAAGAGGCTGCTTTCCACTGGTGGTGTGAATGTTTACAGGAGCGGCCCACTAAAAAAACATTACATTATCTATTTTCATGTAATCCAGTCGAAAGTCACCAGAGGGCTGGAGACTGTAAAACCTCATGAAGAATTTTAATCATCTCATCTTTTCTAGTTTGCTTAATATAAATATATGTGATTCGCTCATTTCTATTAAATAAACTTAAATTCTTTAAATTGCTCAAATAACATGAGTTGTTACAATTTGAGGCATTTTGACTAAAATTATGAGCTGAATTAATGAACAGCTGAGAGCTCACTCAAATCATGTATAGGAACGTACACGCAGACCTTCCAGCATGCATTGTTAGAGGGTCAGAACTCCCCAGAGGTTCTTGTTTTTTTGTAGTTTGAGAAATAGTGTAAACTTGCTGTGTGTCTTCGGCTCTGGCTGTTAGGGTTACAACATTTAGTGCTGAATTCAGCTGCTGCATCCTACAGACTTGTAATTAAATTCGCTGTAACCAGGAGCAGCCTCTTTGCACTGAATCAGATCAAATATTATGAATTCAGCAGTTGAATGTTCTCAAAGTCACTTACCTTTCACATGTGCAATAACCTCTTCTTATTTGTTTTCACTCACTGCACTACTGCAACAGTATTTATACGTTTATTTAATAGATCTCAGGTATGTTAACTGTGTGTGTTTTTATTGCTGACCCTGCATTTTGTTCTGCAGTGCATCCTTGATGTAAGAATGACAATCAAGTATTCTGAATCTGAATCTGAAAATGTGAAAAGAAAGTAAGTGTTTCTACAAATGCTTTCCACTTGACAAGATGATTCAACTTAAAATCTTGTGTTTGATAAACTTGTTCTCTCGAGATAATTAATATCAGCTCATTTTACACTTTCGCAACTCGTAAAATGACTTTGAATGAATTAATCAACCAAGTGGAGTTCACTCATTCTTAAGGCAGCAGGAGAACTTCAGTTTCTAAGCTGAATTACTTTAAAATGATTTGAAGAGTTCATTTACAAAAACAGATAACTCCATTTTTGTAGATCTTATGAAAACTTTTTGTTGTTGTTGTTTGGTTGAGATAAAATCAATCAAACTGAAGCTGAGTGGATTTGACTCAGTAGAAATGACAAAAATAGAGACAACTTAAGTTTGATTGATGTTATCTCAGGTAGACGATGTGGGTTTTCTGAAGGTTTGTGAAGACGGAGTTATCTGTTTTTGCAAATGAACTCTTCGTTTACAGCCAATCTACACATTCAGCCAATTTAGAATCACCAGTTAACCCACCGTGGATGTCTTTGGACCGCCTGAGCGCTCACAGTGAACACTCCACACTGAAAAGCCCCTTGCTGAGCAGCAGGTTTGACCCCTGGAACTTTTTTTGCCAGGAGGCGACACTGCTGACCACCGCATCACCCACGGGGGGATTCCCTGTAACCTAAAACCAGAAATAGGCCCTTTTATGGCTTTAGAACCCCACTTAAATATTAACACATCACACGCAGGGTGCATGACAGATTGAGCTTTAAGAGTTTGTGTCTCCATCATGACAGAACCAGCACTCAACTTTTTAAACAATACAGTGGTCCCTCTGTGCGAGCGGGGGTCAGACGACCGAGCTTGCTGAGGACTCACTTATGTGCTTTTAATTAGCGTTGTGACCATTTTGCCATAAATCCGACTGCTGTCAGAGTTTGTGTGTGTGTTTCTGTGTCTCCCGATGAATGGAGTGTTTTAGAGCTCTTCCAAAAGGAGGACACTTGTGCTCTTTTGTCTTGCCAATCTTAACAGACCATTTTACAACAGAAAAAAAAAAAAGATCAATTCTCATTGCCTCCTAATAATTGGCCCAAATCGGATCTTTTCTTCTGCCGTCACATGACTGTTGATGTTTTTTAGCTTCACATGATCGCTGGTGCCTAATCAGAAACATCTGCAGAGCACACAGAGCCTGTGTGGTGTAAGTAGGTTATCTGGGGTGTGATCTGGGGAAGGTTTTCCAAGATTTTGGCGAGGTCTTTGAAATGTGAGTTGGATCGTCTCAGCCTGCACCTGTGGAGCAGAGAGGAGAAGGTGCGATGGGCCTTTCACCTCCGACAGCCAGCGACAACAATGGAGCGATTGTTCCCTCAGCAGATTACTGTGTGATATGAAGCCTCATGCTCTCAGAGGACATGTGACTCTGATTTGGTTGAGTTAGGAGAAGAGCTGCACTGTGTCTGGCTCCTTCAGTGCCGACACTGTGAGATTGTGTGTGTTGTTATTGATCCGTGAGCCCCTACAGTACCTGGCCCACTTTGCTCATTTGACACGGTGAGATGAACTCATGGGTGAAGCCGCTCGATGTGAAAATCTCTTCTCGAGTAAAAAAAAATATATGAAAGTGGTTCAAACATACCTTTAGTTTCAGCAGTAAGACCAGAATAAAAACGCTTCACGATAACGTACAGCTTGCTGACTTAACTCAATGCATGCCTGCTTATCCGCACAGAGGAGGTGGTTTAGTTTTTTTTCTTTCTTTTTTTTTCTACTCTCACAAATGACATGGAGCAGATTGATTTAGGGGGAATTTCTAAAACACATTAGGCACAGTGCCGATTCGACTCTCGCTTTTGCAGAAGCGCTAGCACACAGATGAAGATTTTGCCTTTGGCTCTTTGCAATCAGCAACAAATATGGGTCAGTAAACGTTTGAACTTTCAGTTAATTTAATTTTCAATCATGAACTGACTGTTGTTATGAGCCATTGGGCTGCTTTGCTTTTCCGTAGAGATGAACACCAATCTTCCAAAAACACATTCACTCGTCTGGTGTTTAGAATGATGGAAGCGGAAAACGCTGTCATAACATTTTGTTCCAAAATCTCCCAAAAGATGTTGGGTTGCGCTGAGATCCGGTGACTGTAAAGGCCAGAGCATGTGATTCAGATTATTTAATACTCGTTAGACAGGAAATTAGAAGAGCTCATGAGTTTGCACTACAAAAGATGGATTTCCATAACAACTAACGAGGGTCAGTCCATCAAGAATTGGGTTTATACGTGTCCCGGTTCCAGATAGAGAACTTCATTGATCCCTTAAGAGGAATTTTTAGTGTTGCTGCAGCAAAACACACACCAAAACCAATATCCTAAAAATACTGGATGATAAAAATCTCAATAACATAGAACTCTCCCAGTGCAAATGAAAGTTGGATTTGAAAAATACAGTTGAATGTGCAAAGTCCTCAGAGGATAAGCCTCCTTGTGCAGCAGAGGGGAGTCATTATCCAGGATCAGTGCAGTGGGCAGTAGCAGCAGAAGCCTCCAGCTTCTCAGCTTTATCCTGGTTTTGATCATATTCCTGGTTCTTCATATCCTTGTATACATGATCAATGCTGGTATCCTGGACACTGATCCCCGTCTGGTGTTTGTGTAGACACCTGTGATGTCTGCAACACAATACTTGAACCTGTTGATTTGAATATTGCTCTTGAAAATTACAGCATTTTTGCTCATCTTTAATGTGTTAAACACTTAATTTCCAGCCTTTTTCTTTATGCACCAACTTTATTTAGAAGTTTATGGTGGAAATATCTTTATATAAATTAAGGAAAGTACAAAATTAACCCTCCTGCTACCTTCAAATTTAATGACATCTTGGGTTCAATTCGACTCCAGCAATTAAAACCCCCAGAAAATATCATCATTAAAATTGTTACCCAAGTTTATGTGTAAATAGCCCTTTAAAAAAAAATGAAAAAATTATATCAATGACTTATTTAGAGATGTTAAACATTGAAAACAGGAGGGTTAAGCCAACAGGTGGCTATTTATAATATCAAAACAAAAGAAAAGAGATTTAACTATGTTCATCTCAATAGAATAAGTGCTGCCTCATAATTTAAATTTTTAGTGCAGACAAAAGGAAAAAAGACTCACTCCTGTGTAAGGCACTGTTACATCTATTAGTAACATCCGCTTTTATGTTTTTAATGGCAGGGACAAATGCAGGTGTTTTAATAATGAAGGGGATGTATCCTCTGTGTGTCCTCTCCCTCTAATCTATGCCTGTGTTAACATTCTTAAATTATTACGTTGTGGATTTCTCTAATCCACTTTATTTCCAGCAATGAGAAACAGAAGCAATAAGATCTATAACAAGTAAATGTATTAAACTTATTTTAATTTATTACTCTGGTTTAGGCACGTTTATGTTTCTCTTTCACAGTACTTTTTATTTACATAGTACTTTTATGCTGTTCGTTTATATTTTATTTAGATTTGTGTACTATAGTTTCATTCATCATGTCAAACTCCTTGTGTGTGCGAGCTCACTTGGCAATAAAAGCTTTCAGTGTTCTGTAAGTATAACCTGTTTATACCTCTATTTATCCCCACTGCTATATGTACTGTCTTTATATTGTTATCCACACAGCTACTATATTCATTTATTTTGGTATCTTTCTCTTCATTCTGTAACATCCTGCATATACACCATACTGTAATTAATGCACTTTCCTGCTTCTGTTGCACTTCTGGTTGGATGCTAAACTGCATTTTGTTGTCTGAGTGCTTGACAATAAAGTTGAATCTCCCTTGATTGAAACAGCAGTATGAGAACTAGTTCCCACCAGTGAGAGTGACCAAAGTACTACAAAGACAAGGCAGCTGTTCGTCATAGATAGTTGACCGCAGTCAGAAAGCAAAATAAGATGTAGACATGCAACAGTGTTCTGGTTTATTCCAGCTGAGATAATCTGGTTTTCTGAAATCGGGGTATTGTGTTTACATAAACAAAACCTCTAGTCAACTCAATGTCAAAAAAAAAAAATCAAAAAACTGATGATAATAAATATAATCTGTTGTGCACTTTGAGATTAATGCAGATAATAAATGGACGCTGGGGTTTTTCCTGCCTCGGCCTCTATGGGAGTGACTCCACCCAACAGTCAGCACGACTGTTCTGCACCAGCGAAGGCAATGAGTCTGAGTTACCTAATCTGACCAAAATCCATGCATTTTCCTGTTATTTCTGATCATGTGATGAGCAAAAAAAAAACAAAAAACTCTTAAGCTTTAGTAAATAAAACCCCAATAAATTCTAAATTCCTCGTTGCAGGAAAAAAACCCGGAACACAAAAAACCAATAAACACGTTTAAAGAACAGTAATCATTAAAAAGATTAATCAAATAAAACTAGATGAAATAGATATGGAGCAGCATCTAATTGAGAGTAAATGGAAGATTTTTAAATAAAGCAAAATAAACGATTAAGTAAAAATAATTAACGCCCATAAAACAGCTAAACTGAAAAGACAGACAGCCTGTTGGAACAGCTTGGAACATAAAAATTAAAAACTGCCTCACAGAAACTCCGACGTTGTTAAAGAGCGCCAACAAAATGTTAAAATCAAAACACAAACAGTCCTTTTCCACAACCAGTGTAAGGACTCTAAAATATGAGAAATGTGTTCAGTCCTTCTGTTCAGGCTTCAGGCAGCAGAGTTCTAGCCGATTTATTCCTGCTTTGGGTTGACAAGATAGAGGAGCAGAACAATAGTTTAGCCTGCTGGATATAAAGGCGTGAATTAGTGCCTTTGTGTAGCTCAGAAAGACAAGTGGCTGCACTTTAGCTGTAGTTTTTAAAATGATTAAAAAAGCAGATTTGGGGACATTCCCAAATGCCAAACCCAGCTGGCTCGGGGCAAGAGAAGTCCCAGGGGATGAAATTCTGTGGCTCCAAAAATCAGCTTTTGCAACATCCAAGCTCTGAGATCCGACACAACCAATCATCAGTTAATGAACAGAAACCTGCCGATAAGCAAACCACCTCAAAACTGGAGCATTTTACGAGTGTCTTCTTTAAAGGGTGCTGCTTTCATGTATTTTTCACATTTGAACCGAGAGGAAACATTACACCTGCTAATACTCGCCGGCACCTGCCATCAAACACACAAAAAAACACACCCAATATTTTCCAGTTTTCCAGCTTTACTGGGTTTCTTAGACAAGCCAAATAACGTCAGCACCGATAACCCTTTGTCTCGCAGCCCATTTGTGTCTCGAGTCCTCGGCGCAGCGGTTGACAACCACTGTCTTAGAGGTTTCATATAGATGCTAATTGGAGCGCTGCAGAGAATCAGGCTCAAGCAGCATCACGCGTTGCATCCTCTCCTCTCTCCTACCGATTCCTTCTCCTCTTGTCATCTCCTATTCTCTTTCTTCACGCGCTCATCCCAGCCTCAGCCGAGTTACAGTAAAGTTTTTTTAACTCCGTATCTCCCCGTTGACTCCGTCTAACATCTCATTCCATCGTTTCGTTTTTTTTTTTTTATCAGCCTTTCACCCTCCTGACTTTATCCTCCATCTTTTTTAAATGGGTGAGAGCCAGAGATGAGGAGCAGAAGTGGAGAACAGCAGCTTCTTGCCGTGGTTGTGTATGTGGGAGGGCTCCGGTGTCAGCCAGCGATCCCGCTAACGCCACCGAGACACATCACAGGCCTCGATGTGCGAGTGTGTGTGTGTGTTTGTGTGGATTGTGCGTGCTGTGCCGGCATGCTGTGCCTGCTGTGCCTGAGGGCAGGGAATTTTAAATCAGGCGTCCAAGGAAACTGATACTGCAGAATATTTGAATATTTATTCCTTATCAGAAGCTGGGATATTAATGAGGGAGCTGTGACTGAGAGAGAGAGCCGGAGTGTGGCGGCAGGCGACGGGCAGATGGTGTGTTTTCTCCTCTGTTTGCATGTCTTTGCGGGACGAAAGCACATGAGCTCTGCCTGGTGTTTATCCTCTGGAACTGCATAGGACGGAACACATCTGACAAGGATTTGGTCGTGTTGCGGCGGCGGCGGCCTTTCTTGCTCAAACACAACCCAGTTATTTCTTCGAGGTTGTAGAGACGAGAGGCGAGAGTGATCGGAGATCTGAGAAGGGACAACTTTGGAAAGCAAGCAGAAATGAGTGATTTATTGAGAGAGAAAAAAACAAAACCAATTACAAACGTGAACACTGTGTAACAGCAAAGACGTTAAATAGACGGACCTTTTACCAGCAATCTTGCCAGAACATTCACAAAGCGCCGTCAGCTGTGTGTACCATCAGTCTTAACAGCAAAACACGTAAAATGGAGACAAATAATAACTTCTAACAGCGAAAACATGAGTTTACAAAATGCTTTGAAAAGCAGGAAACCCAGAAGGCAACATAACAGGAGGAGGCCAGACAGTCAGGGAGGCAAAATGAAGACAAAAAAAGTAAAAACATATTAATAAAGTGTTAATGATAACTTAATAAATGACAGCAAATGAAAGCATTAGGTTTTAAGAAGTAATGTAGAGGAAGCTGCGAGCCGAAGCTGAGGGCAAAAACACGGCCACCTTCAGATTTCAATCGCGACTTTGGAAGAGCCAGAAGGGCCCCAGCTGAGGATCTAAGACCGAGAGCTGGCTCATGGGGTTTCCTATGCAGCTCGGGGGCCAGACCCAGACATTGGTTTAAAAGCGATCAGCAAAATCTTAACGTCAATTCTAAAACAAACAGGAAGCCAATGGAGACAAGCCAAGACTGGGGGGTTGTGACGTCGTCTGCTAAAACCAGTAATACCAGCAACACAAAAGGCCCAAATGTACAGCAGCGAAGGTTTAAGCCAACAAGAGGCAAGCTCCAGAGAGAAAGTTGTCTTACACAGAAAGCTGATTTGAAGCTACACAAAACTCTACCAGAATGAATAACGGCTTAATACAAAACAAAATACTATTATAAAGCAGTATTACAAGGACAAATATTTTGAAATTACCAGATAAGATACGATTAACACAGCTCAACTCCTTCATTTCCCCTCTGCAGGAACTTCCCTATGTAGCTCCCAAGCAGCAATCATCAAGGCTGAAAGATGAAGCCAATGTGAAAGTGCCCAAAACCAAACAAATCTGGCTGCACTACCAGGTGAAGCCTCTTACTGATTAATAGTTAGGTGACCAGAGGAGGCGGGCAGCGCTGTGTTGGCAAGAAGAGTTGGAGTTTAGCTCGCAAATGGACACCATGACGAAGCCTTCTGTCAGCCTTAATGACCACTGAAGAGCTTCAATGTGAAGAATGAAGTCGATAATAACTAGGAATGTATCCCTATAATGCAGTGATATACAAAGTGTGTCAGAAAGGTTCTGGGACTGGTGTCACCAAAGATATATTTCAAACCCAAACTACAAATACGAGTTTACCCTTTCAGACGATCAACCAGCACGTCTACAAACAGATCCTGCAGCGTTTGCGGCATTCAGAGAAGAGGCCAGAGTTGTGGCAGGACCAGTGGTGGCTGTTTCACCATGACAACCTGCTCACAACGCCCTGAGCATCCCACAGTTCCTGACTGAGAAGAACATCACCATGCTGGAGCAACCTCCCTACTCACCCCACCTGGCTCCATGGGATTGTTTCCTCTTCCCCAAGCTCAAGGGGGTCATCAAGGGGACCCGTTTAGAAGATGTGGACGACATCTAGATGGCTGTGACGACGGAGCTTGGATTTGAAATATATCTTTTGTGACACCAGTCCTGAAACTTTTCTGACACACCTCCTATGTGACTGCCTTTCTGGACATATTAGGTGTCCATTGCTTCAAACAGCGATATAAAAATAGGACACATGTCCAGTATGCACTATTTGCACTACAAGTTTATCAATTAATTATTAATAATGCTGCATATGTCAAAAAAAAAACTACCCTTGTTCACAACACCTGACAAGAGACGGAAACAAATGATTAGTGAAGATTTTAACCCAGAAAAAAAGGGAAAAAATGGATTAATCAACTATTGAAGAAAAAAAGAAAACAAGACAAACTTCAAAGGCCCAAAAGGAGACCACGATCTCTATTCAAGGGCACAAGTCAGAACAAAACCCAAACGAAACGGAAAAAAGTCAGAAACCAAACCCCCTCTGGGAAACAACATGACACTAACCATGATAAATGTGACTGGAGAGTATTGACAACATGCGACAGCCAGTGCATTTCCTTTGACTATCCCCCCCAAACTGCCACATCGACGGACAAGGCAGGGAAGTCATCGAGACAAATCTTCCAAACCAGACCCAGCAGTTAAAAGTTGCCTTGATCTGGATCAAGACGTCCCTCTACAAACGTGGTCCGGTCAACTTGCAGGACTTCAAAACAGCTGATCAGGAAACCTGTGGGTGACATCGTGGAGGGTTCGTCCAATTGTCTCCTCGTTTCCGGCTTTATGCTAAGCTAACAGTCTACCAGCTGTCGCTTCATATTAACGCCCAAACTTCTTAATCTTCTTATCTAAATCTCTGCAAGAACAGCAGAGAAAGGTCATCTAACTTTCATACAGATGTCAAAGTGTATTAAAGAGGCGCCATAAGTGACACAACTTAACTTTGCCTGACTCTTGGAGCCGTAGAGTGAAAGAAGAAAGCATGTGGAACAAATCTCGCCTCACTTTATCTCCTTTAACATTCACTCTGTTGGCCTGTTCCCATCTTAACGGAACAATGGAGCAGCATTACCAGCGGCTCATCCTTGTGATCCTGTCTCCCTGGGGTCCCAGTCCCCTTCCAGTGGTGTGTAAATGTAGGTCGACTGCACTGTGATTTAGCGGGCCTGTTGTTTGTTTGGATGAGGAGTTTCAGTCAACATGGATTGCCGACTTCAGGCACTTGAGCATGTTAATGGGTGTAACAGACGAGAACCAGAGGCACCTTTCACCAGTTGTGTCTTATTTATGATGATAGACAGCCAACCGACTAAATTGCAGCGTTGAGATGCTGCAACAGTGGGAACTGGTAAAGTGCATTTCCACATCCAACTGCTTTTATGTGCATTTTTAATTTGTTTATAAAAATGTGAGCGGAAAAAACAGAAAATAAAAAAAGTTTAAGGAAGAATCTAAATATCACAGCGAAGTTTTTGACTTGCAGATGGTGGCAAATTTTGCGTAAAAACAAAATGTGACTAAATGCAACGTATACAGGTTTTACAAAGAAATCACGACATACAGAAGGATTTGACTTAGGCTACGTTCAGACTGCAGCACTTAATGCTCAATTTGGATTTTTTTGTGAAATCTGATTTTTTTTGCGAGTTCGTTCACGTTTCCAAGTACAGTCATGATTCGATAATTCTACTCTTAACAATCCTAAACCTTGCTATCCGACAGGTTTTTAGGAAAAACAAACGGAACCCATTAAAAACAGCCTTAACATACCGACAGCCTTGGATTCCGACTCTGACATGACATTTTATGTCACAAATAAGGATAGGATAAGGACTTCCAAGTTTCATATATAACACATTTAAGAAGCCAATTCGGTCAACTTTCAGTGCAGGGGTTTCTGTATTCTTCTTCAGAATTAATTTCTGGTTCAAACATCCATCCATCCATTTTCTATATGTCGCTTTGTCCTCTGCAGCATCGCGGCAAGTTCGAGTTGCAGAAGAGTTTCCGAACTTGCGGACATCATGATCGTGATGGCTTTCTTCGCCTTGTGGGCTATGGTTTGAATTTAGCATTTAGCAGTCACGATCATGGCCTTTTGAGACCTTTTTAACCCCTGCAGTGTGTGATACACGATTATTTTCACATCTTGTAACGTGAGGATGTCAGTGATTAGAGAGAAGGATATCTGGGAAACTTCTCCTTCCATTGGTAATGCAAACTGATTTCAAACTCTCCCAGGATTTTAAAACTCCTGTAGTGTGTAGATGATTGTTTTTGATAAAGAAATGTCTTCTAAATAAGAGCCTTTGATACACAGAGTTTTTATGGGTTTAATCAAATGACTGGAGAGTTTGTTCTTATTAAATTTAAATAGAAATCTCTTTCATGGCAGGGACAAGAAATCAACATTTTAGTAGATACGCTTCTTTGCTTCAGCGCCATAGTTAGATGAGGATATTAATACAAGGAGTGCTGTGATAAACTAGTACTGACATTAACTGTGATACTCAAAAAATGTTGACATTGTGTTAATAGTACACAATATTATCGTAAATAGCCCAGCGCAGTTACAGACTCCCTCTTCACCCCCATACACTTGCATCCATCCATCCATCCATTATCTACACACCGCTTAATCCTCACTAGGGTCATGGGGGGCTGGAGTCTATCCCAGCTGACTCAGGGTGAAGGCAGGTTCACCTGGACAGGTAACCAGTCTATCACAGGGCTACACTTAGAGACAGACAACCAAGCACACTCACATTCACACCTACGGACAATTTAGAATCACCAGTTACCCTCAGCATGTTTTGGACTGTGGGAGGAAGCCGGAGAACCCGGAGAGAACCCACGCTGCACGAGGAGAACATGGAGACTCCACACAGAAAGATCCCGGGTGTCCTCACTGGGAAGTGAACCGGCGACCTTCTTGCAACGATGCTAACAACCGAGCCACCTTGCAGCCCCCAGACACTTGCATTTTGAGTGTAATTCTTTAGCCAATTAAGAAACAAAGACGAATTTCTGAATTGTTTTCACCACAATGATCATGTCATGACAATCTGATACAATGACTAATTAATACCAGTCTCATGTCCATAAACCGAATATTACAGTCAACAGCTGGCTAGCTTAGCTTAGCATCGAGACTAAAAACACTGGAAACCATCAGCACTGTATCTATCCGAGGCGAAAACACTAATTAAAGTGTTGCCTGAGGGTTTACTATAAATTGCATTTTTTCTTGTTCAACCAAAAAAAACCAGTCTTTTGTGTAACTTACTGGAAACCAGTGAATTGTTTTCACACATTTTTTCTGATTTTCTACAGTTTAATGTTTCTATTCTGATCAAACCAGCTGCTGGCTCCAGCTACATATTTAATGTGCAGGCATGAAAGTGGCATAAATCATAGAATTTTCTGTAGGAAATGGGTCTATTTCCCAGAATGTCAACCTATCGCTGTATATTTTTTTATTATCTTCCAGCCTTTTTCCTGCAGCGCCTTGCTGCGAGTTTTCTCCTCCTGAAATATACTATAGAATTATCTTTGTTGTTTCACAGGGAAAAGAGCTCCTAAAGCATCGTTTGACATCTTTACAGGATCTATTGCCGTCTCCTGTCTGAAATCCTCACTTTGTCAGCTTGTTCTTCACGGGCCTGGCGTAGCAGCAGCAATTTATCAAAATATTTACTACAGGCACAATTTCAAATTACACATGCTGCACTTTTTTTTTTTCTTCTTCTTCTCCGGGACAAAGATGTTTCAGACAGCCTCCTAAGCGAGACATTTTGATGTTATGCCGACTTTGTGGCCCGCAAACAATGTATTTTCAGGAGGGAAAAATCATTCATTTTACTCAAACTAAGCATCCAGGCATTTTATGAGCATCAAGAAAACCCTTCATGTCCCATATCTCAACTGCAATTCTGAGAAGAAAAAGAAATTGCAATAGGCCTGTGATTTTTTTTTTTCTTTGTCAGCACTGTACAGTATGGAAGCAGCACAGTCCCTTGTTCCAAACGGATCAACAGACTGCGATAGATTTGTCTGCTTGTCTACATTTCCATCCGCTCGTCCATTATCCGGCCATTTATTCATCGGTGTGTTGCAGCAGTTTTCATCTGAGCGAAGAACAAAAAAAGAAGGAGAGAGAAAGGGCAGGGTGTTTGGAGCGGAGTGCAGCCTTATCCCTCCGACACAAAAGCTCGCTCTGATCCCTGGAACACAATGGAGCCAACCCCCCTGCGCCCTTGGGCCAGGCAGCAAATAATACCCATAATGTAGCATGTCTGTGACTGCTGGAATCCCCCGTGGCCGTACTTGTCCAGCTTGTAGAGAACTGTGCCAGGGACGTGATGCCAGGCTGCAGGCTATAACGCCAACTTACAGATGCCAAAGCCTGGCACAAGCCACACATTATTCCCCTTTTTTTTCCCCTACTCGCCTAATGGACAGTAGGGCTCGTTCTTCTGCCTTGGGTTGACCTAGAAGTCAGCTGGTTTTGCAAACCGGTGCCGTACACACTGTACACGAACGGTAAAACCAGCTCCTCCGTCAGGCTCTGTGGCGTTGCTTGGGAATTGAGTTATTCCACGCAGCCATGCTTGTCACACCAACAATAATGTGGCAATGCAACTCATGGTGGCTCAGATGAAGCAGATACAACAATAACAGTTCTCGCACAAGTAATAAGTCCCATGGTGGCAGTCCCTAAATAAAACAGCGAGGCACAGATCCGCACAGAGACTCTGCCAGTTCACTGCAACGCTTCCCTCTGCGCTCCCCTGAGCTCCCATCGCCTCCTCAAACAGCTCCGATGACGGAAAACTGGGAATTTACCCGCAGAAATAAAACAATTACATCTTAGAGTCCCCCTGAAAAATTCATAAGTTTTGTGGGATGCCGCACGAACATGTGTGTGTTTGAAAGAAACCGGGCGATCCCCGAGAAACACCACTGTGCTAGATTCTGTGGCCTCGAAGTTGAAGGCTGGGAATTTGAAAAGACTCATAAACAGCTATTGGTGTTTTCAACTGGGTCGAGCTGAGTGCACGGCTCCACAGCGCCCCACTGTGGCGCCTGAGAGGAAAAACACTGTGGACCTTTTTTTTTATCCCCCTTTAATTTCAAATATATACAGAACAACAGCAGCATTTTACATCAAGTTTAACAAAAGTACACTGGCTTACACTTTGGCAGCAGCAACAGCTCACACACGACAGCCAGCAACGAAATCAGTCCTTACAACGAAAGCTCACTTATAAGCGTGCAAATACATTATATGAAAATATAGCTGTGGATCATGTGCAGTGGCTATAGCGCCCTTGAGCAATAAAATGAAGCACCTAAGGGGTCTAAAAGTAGGAGTGTGTGGAAATATAATATGTAGGTTTACGTAACACCTTACAGCAACCTATATGATAACATAAGAAGGCAGGGAGTGCAGCGTCAAGCTGCAGCTGCCTGAGGTTATATTTACTGTCAACACTTGAGGGACCAGTCGTCCCACCACATATGGACATGTGGTGTGTGTGTGTGTGTGTGTGTGTCCTGTCAAAGCACCAGCACTGTTTTTTCTGTTTCAATAACTTATTACAGTACACAAGGATGTATTCTTGGCTCTTTGCTTTTTAAATACTCCATCTTTCCTCACACCCATCTCTCAATTTAGAAACATGTATAAAAAAACAAACAAAAATCAACCAACAAAAAAAAAGCACTAACTTTGTCCATTCATGCACACAAACATCTTTGTTTTCTTTTCATCTTTTCAAAAAGGGAATGATCACGGCGATTGTCGGCTGCTATCCAACATTCTGCGTCCTCAGACAGCCCGCCTCGCAGACTAAGGCACTCGATTTTAAATGCAGACGCCTGAAAACGCTCGTGTGTTTGGTTTTCCTCGTGACATTAGAGCCGTCTTTAAAGCAGCCCTCCGACTGAAATAAACAAGCTGCATCCTGAAATTCGCTCCAATTTCACAGTGAATAAATTAGGTGACATGAGCGGCCAATGGTTGAGCGGTAAAGCCGAAAGTAGGATTTAGATGAGTTACAACATCAAAGATGAGTGTTTGTGTGTCACAGACTCTTCCACACTTGCCATAGGCTTCAGGAGACATACAGCCCAAACAGGAAGCAGGCGGATTCTCTTGCCATCCCTTAACACAGGTCCACATTTGTGCACCCCCCTTCCCCCGCGTTGGTTCCATCAAGGATCCACCACCATCCAGCCATTCCTGATTTTGGTCCAATCGGCTCATCTTGGAGCTTTTTTTTTCTTCATACGTGTCTCGCGGCGCCGTTCTGCTCATCACACGTCGATCTTCTTCAGCTGTTCGTATGTGAGGAAGAACTGAGAAATGGAGTTAAGGAAAGCAGGCGAAAAAACAGGAGTGGAAAATTCTGTGCAGCAGAATGGGAGGCACACGGAGGAATTTTGGCTCTTTTCGTACTTGAGCTCAAAGCCTCCCTTGTTACTTCGCCTTGTTACCGCGGCCTCTTCTGCTGCAACAAGTCAATAATCTCATTACATCTCTCAGGCCTGGGTGGAGTATCTGCCAGCCGCGCTTTCCCCTGCTCAATCATCTTTAATCAGATCTCAGCCTTTGCAGAAAGCCTTTCATAAAGTTCACTCTGCACACACTTCCCTCCTCCTCATACCCCCCACAGAGGGCCTCCTACACCCCCTCCAACAGCAGGCAGTGGGGTAATGAGGCAGTAGTTTCACAAACTTACATAAAAGAGTTAGCCGGCATTAAACTAAGCTTTCCTCCTCGAAAGAATACCTTAGAATGCCATACGCCACTGAATACATAACAGAATTTACTACTTTCCCCCGCTGATTTCTCCGGCTCAGGAGATGTTGCATCACACAGGATATAAGTAAACAGACCGGAGCATTAATGAGATGGTTGAAAGGATACAATGATGTTCCACGGTCCCAGGCGGAGCCAGTTGGGAAAGAACCCTTTGTAGAGGGCCATGAAGCCCTCGGAGCGCCACGTCTGAAAGAGGAAAAAACAAACACGGTAAAACCCATTTTATCTCATTATCCTCGTACGATCGTTTTAAAGTCCTCTCTGGGTACGTTTAACTGGGATTGGGAAATCAGTGACGTAAGGGTTTGCTGCAGATATGCCATATTACCTCACTATATTAATCATTTCTTATCACAGGAGGCAAAAAATAAAACATAGACACTCATCTTTATGGGACTATAAATATCAATCATTAACGTATTACTAACGTTATCGATTTAACCCGTAAAAACTCATCACTGTGTATCAAAGTTTAGAAGTTTTCTCTTGTATTGCCTTAAAGATTCTTAGATGAAACGCTACACAGTCAGCTCCTTTAGAACATGCAGGCATATGGAGTCCCTGCCTCTCTCCACACTCATCCCTACGCTTTTTGTTGTCGCTCGAGCACACCAGCTCATCTATGACTCTGCTCAAACTCTGTAAAACGACTTCTACTAATAGCAAGCTGCTACAGCAGAGTAATTTAACCATACATGTTGTACCAGAAACTGAATCTGAGGGAGAACAATCATACAGAAAGCCAGACTGCGACCTTTTTTGTGAGACTGTGCGAGTTAAAATTTCAAGCAGTCGCATCGGTGTGAGTGCATGATGATCATTAGGCTGTGTTGGTGTCGCTGTAACCGGCGTAGGCAGCTACTGCGCTAACCAAAGTGGTGGAAAGTAGAACTTTTTTAATGTCGGTATACTGCAGTATTCACGCTTAAAAATGAGGTCTTCTTGTGAAAAACAGAGCACACCTGCATTCGCTGTGTTTTTCCGCTCATAGAAAAAGGCGCATGTAAAAAAATAAAAATAAAAATCACACGGTTTCATTTTGGACAAATCTGACATCGGAACGCCCTGGTTAACTCCTTTTTAAGCCATTTGTGGTCTCACACCTGTGTGAACACGCCAAACATACCAACAGCAGCTACAACAGCCTGCTGCTATGTGAGGTGTTTAGATAACATTGGTAAATTGTAGAGAATATTGATAAGAAAATATCCAGCAAGTCATATCTTTGCCTGTGACAAGGTTGGTCGCACTGGTGAAAAAGCTAGTCTGGAGCCCTGGACAGGATTAGTTCCTGACTAGTCCCTAGTCCCATGCTGCAGTTCCTCAAACCTGTTAGCAGGTTTTGAAGCTCGGAAAGGTCTGGCTGAAATACTCAACCACAGTGTTGACCGCTAGTGTTGCTCAAAACGTGCCTTCTAGCACACAAAAACACCACATGGACATGTAAACAAGTTAAAACCAAAAAACAACAACTTTGTGTCAGTTGTTCACCTCTAAGAGCCACTAATAACTACAGCAGGTTCAAGGTGGACGGCCCACTTGACAGCCAAAATCTCCCAGAATGCAACAAGTCCCATCATGCTACCCCACCCTACCTAGCACACCTTTGTAAAGACTATATTTTTGGCATTTTTGCATTTATGAGATGGTGACAGTGAAGAAAGACCGGAAAAAAGAGAAGTGCACTGAAATTAAGTCAGAGTTCAGATCATTTGGGAATCAGACTCACTGACTGAAGGCAGCTGCACACATGTGGTACGTGCCCTAAATACTCCGCTATCAGGTCACCCGTCTCGCACACATTCTCATTAAGGGTGTATGCTCTCACATTTTAGGCGTTACATAACTTTGTATGTGTTGAAGAGTAGCTCACATGATAAGTAGATAACAAGCGGTGATTTAGTTGATATCTATCTGAACAGAAACATCTGTAAAAGGTCTTCATTCAGGAGTTCTGACTGACCTGCAGCAGACAGTCCAGTGTTCCCTGGTACAGCGCTCCTCCTCTCTGGTTCATCATACGTGTCCGGACAACATCCACTGGATTCGAGGCCAGAGCTCCCGCCAGACCGCATACAAAGCTGGACCTGGGGACCACAAGAGAACACGTTGATAAGTGTTTGAGTGTCATCACTGTGGTGTGTGTGCAGCTACCACAAATATAAAACAGACAACAGCTCAGATCACATCCAAATACCCTCATGTCAGTTGCTGCTATAAATATACACAATGAATTAGGCTGTTGTAGGCTGACATAGAAACTTAACAGCACTGCTCAGACATCTAGAATTGAAGAGCTCATTTGCAAAAACAAAAAACTTGCTTGAGATAATATCAATCAAACTGAAGCTGAGTGGATTTGACTCAGTAGAAATGACAAAAATAGAGATAACTTAAGTTTGATTGATATCGTCTCAGGTAGACGATGGAGAAGTCTGAAGGTTTGTGAAGACGGAGTTATCTGTTTCTGCAAATGAACTCTTTAATTTAATATGATTGTTTGAGGTGGATGCTGAGTAACGTCTACAGTACAGTAGCTGACAGTTTTCAGAATTACAAGAAGAAAACACTTCCGTAAGGAATGAGTTTTAGTTTCATCTGTTTTGTAATTTTAGGATTTTGTCATGTTACAAACATACTGTATGTGTTGGACAATGAGGTTCCTTCATTTGTTCAAACCACTGTGACTTTATGATTGGAAATGTGCTCCTGGCCTTTCAAACTATGCGTCTGCTTTTCATTTTCCTTTTCTGGCCTGGATCCATCTGGATATATTAAAATAAACCTTTCCCTTCTGGCGAAAACATCACATCACATGGGAGTCATATGGAAGATCTCCAGGTTGTCAAACTCACAGGAAGTGTGTGTACACGGTGTCCCCCATGTAACCCGACATGATCAGATGCTTCTTGGTGATGTCATAAACCGGCAGCTCCACTCCGACCACGATAGCTGCCCTTTGAGCTGTTAGAGAGACGCCCTGATGCAGAGAAAGCGAAAGGAACGATTGCATGATTTCGGTTTTGTTTTTGTGCTACCAGAAAACAAAAGAAGCAGTTTTCTTCTCAGTTTTGTGTACCTTCCACAGCCCTCTTGTTCCCTCCTCCTGGTAGATGTTGATAAAGTTGCCCATCATGCTGCCCTGGATCACATTTCCCTGAGCCTGCATACGGATCTGGGAGAACAGACAGAGGTGGTTGTCGACAAACTTCAACTGGAAGCGTACACAAACAGCATGGAATGCTGCAGCTGCACAAAAGTCAAGTACTTGGGTGTATTATTTGGGCTCTCACTGGAATGCAGAGTCAAAAATTTTGGCAAGCTCAGTGCTCTGGAGTATTTTCTCTGTCCCTGATTTCTGGAATTCTTCTGCTCGTACTCGACTTGTTTTCATTTATTGCGGCTGCTGTTAGCAAATCAGCCTCGGTTAGTTTCCTGGCTCTGTGGTGACTTGGCCAGAGCAACAAGAACACGGCGTGATGAAAACGCAATGTTCCAAATCTGCAGTCGCGTGTGTTAGTTTGCTAACAAACAAACGCTGCAGACGGGAGGTCCTTACGACCAGCAAGGCATATCAAAAAGAAGCCGGGCGGGACACTGCGAGTACAGTTAAGCACCCGTATCATATACAGAACACTATGTTACAGCTCTGGTCTATAAATAATCCACAAGTGGTGTTTTGATGGCACCAACATGCCCATCAATCCCCTGTGCATGCTACAAAAAGACCACACCCATAGCCTGGAGCTGCTTTACACTTTTCTGGAAAGGGCAAAATAATCCCACATAATTTTAAAAGAATGTTGACGGTACAATTAGCGAGTGCAGCCGTGCAACAAAGCCACCCGAAAGTAAAAGAAGACTGCTGGGAAACATTTCTGTGTGCATCTTTGCATTGCAAGGAACCGCAAGACCTGCTCAACCACTTCAGACCGCAGGTTTATTAGAACAACAGCCAGATCTAAGACAGTCTTCACGTGTGCAAACAAGTACCTTCAGCACATCGGTGGGGTTGGCGATGGAGGAGGAGATGACCCCCGAGAGAACACCACACGCCACATTAGTCAGCAGAGTCTCATCTGAAAGAAGAGAAGAGTGGGAGGCAGACTGTAAGTGCGAACGGGCAGCATTTGATACCAGTCGCTTTGATTATACAGTATTTTTTTCCAGAAGAAGCGACGGTCCCAATGAGCTTTTAGTGTGAGAAAACGTGGAGGCGTTTTGAAGTGGGTCACACTCACACACATCTGTGCTTCTCCTGTGACCTTCAGGGAGGAATGTGCATGTGTTGACCGGTGGCCAGGGACAACAGCCTGCAGATATGTTAGTGTTTCACTCACCCTCTGGTCTGTCAACCAGCAGCCGCTTCAAACTCTGGTATGTTCCAATTTTTATGGTCCCGTAGGAGGCCTGGCGCAGGATGGCAGGAGCGATTCTGTAAGGAGATCATTTTTACAACACGGTTCCTCAATATCTCGGTGGGCTTTGCAGAACAAGGGGAAAAATCTTTCAAAAGTCACAGCATATGGTAAAAAAATAAAACACTGATGCTGGCTAATCTTAGACAGACTCCCTTCATTGAGAAGAGGAGTTCACAGGGGGTTGGAGGTGGGACAATGGCTGATAGGAAAATGAGAAGTGTACAAAAAAACAGGAAGTGCAAACATTTAGAAGAAGTAAACAGGGGATTTACTGAAAACCTGAGTACAATACTTCAGTTAGGGGTTTTACTATAAGACTGAGGGGTCCACAGACACAGACACCCAGCACACCGACCCGGAGTACAAAGCCCGGAGTCCCTCCTCTCGTCCTATCCTCATCATGGCATGGAGCATGCCTCTGTAGCGGATCTCTCGGTATTTAATGTCGCCCACCTGGCCCTGGACTTGAAGACGCGTCTTGGCGAGGTCGATGGGAAATGTCCCTGCAACACAAATCACCGCACACCTGCTTTTAAAACACTGCGGTCAGGATTTAGATCATTAACAGTAATCCACGGGGCTCGGCCTCGCAGCCTCTCCGCGCATCACTCACCGCACTCCGCCGTCATCGAAGCCAGCCCGCCGAACACAAAGGGCTTCCAGTTGACGGTAGACATTTTCTCCCGTCGTGTACCGAGTCGCAGAAAAAACAAAAAGGGGCTTTACTGGCTCGTCTTCGGCTCGCACTTTCACCGCAACACCCGCTTCCACCTCTGCCGGCGTTTGAAGACTCCTTCCCCCCGCGTCCCTCCTCCTGCTGCCGGGGAACAAGAAGCTCCGCCCGCCGCCTCCTCTGCTCTGCCGACCGCTGGCCCCGCCTACCGCCTGTTGCGAGGCAACTGGGCAAGTCGGTAGAGGGAAGCCGTAAAGCGGACGTTACTGTCGCGTCACTTGCAAACTTTTTCCCTCCAAAAAAAATCTAATAAATGTCAGTGTGGTTGGGTGAGCATGTCCATCAAATATGTCCCTTGAGTGAACGCAGCCACAATTCTGACTTCTCATGTTCCAATCAGAGCCTGACTTTATAAGACCCCCTTTTTCTCCCTTGATTCTAAGGTGGCTGGATTTTAAAGTTGCAGGTATGTGAATAAAGAGATCCTCATGCACCAGTTTGCTCTTTATTCTGCCTCCATAGTGACTGCTGCTTGTTTGGCCACCATTTAAAGTGATCCTTTGTCCCGTAGTAGTAGAGTACACAAGATAAAATAAAATCATTCCCTCCCTTTTGTGTATTCACCTGCTGCTGTTTTACGACCCCTGCTTGGTTCCTTGTGTTGATTTTATAGCTGAGTTGTGATTCCTTTGTTGCTGAACCAACTGGGTGGCTTCATTTCTATTGTTCTGTTTCCATGATGCAGGCGACCATCTTGTGAGCCATTGGCGAGGCCCCCATGCTGGAGCACCATTATGTTGTGAGTATATTGTTGTGTGAGGTGAGCAAGTAGTTGCACCCTTGGACACTCCTCAGTCAATGTGCCTCTCTAAGTGGCTCAGCTCATTGTGTTTAGTTTTGTCTGTGTTGTGTTGAACTGATTATTTTAAATATTTCAGCATCTGTATGTGGTTTGAGATGTTGTATTGAGGATTTCTTGAGTGTAATAAATAAAACTTCCCTCATTGTTTAGCAATTTCCATTTGCCGGTTATGTCTCTTTCACCTACTACCAGCTCAGGTTCCTGTTTCAATACTTCATTTATTGTGAAAATGCCACCGTCTTATATCAGTAATAGCTCTTTGTGCCTTGTTTAGTAGTTTGTTTGTTTTTTACACCATAATAAAGCTTTTAAAGGTTTCCATGGTTGTAATTCCCCATTTGATGTTGTTGCCCTTAATTCTATCTTCCTCCTATTGTCCTCGCCACGTTTGGTATTTAAATTCCAAACTTAAACTGTCGCAAAATTTTGAAACTGTAACTACAGATATGCTCTGAGAGCTGCAACCTTTAAAAAGGTCACGGACACAACGAATGCTGTTGTTATTCCATCAAACTAAATCAAATCAAGGTTATTAATACAGCATGTCTCAAAACAACCCGAGTTAACTGAAGGGCTGTGCTACATTTTATAGGACATTAAATAAGATAAATATAGACGACAGTTTGTAAGAGCAGCCATAAGCAACTGAAAACATGTCCACATTGAAATTCTAAGACTGTTCCAAAGCTTTGGAGCTGCTGCCACAGAATCTTGTTCTCCCTCATCTACCAGCCTCGATGGTGGATCATTAAACAGCAGCTGTTCTGAGGATCTAAGAGTCCAAGAGGTCGACTTGATGTAGAAGTTCTGGATGTTCCCAGGTGCCAACCCATGCATGGCTTTAAAATCAGTTATGTTAAACCAAAAAAAAAAAAAAAAGAATTAAGTAGACATATTAAGTCAAAACTATACAGTATATAGATCCTATTTCTTCTACTTAACTTCAGCACTGCATTAGAGGAGCTTTATGCATGTCTATATGGGTTAAACTTATCGCAGTGATTCATGATACTAAAATGCAGCAAATGCAATCATGTATTTGGATCAAAAGAGCACTGTACTTCACTGTCTTATATTGTGTGTTATTGATGTTTAACTGTAGCAGAGTAAAGGGTGTTTCTTTCTCATAAAAAAATGACCGAAGTAGTGTCTGCTGGGGAGAAGAGAGGATTTGCTATCTATGATTTATCATGTATTCTAATTCTTGTTATTTTATTTTTTGTCATGGTTACATGGTTCTATGTAGTCTCAACTTTGATTCTAATGTGGATGTCTGCACAAACACCCTGCATGTAAACATCACTCATATTTACATTAAACATGATCTGACGGTAACTGACATGTGCTGTAATACAAAAAGACTATTAGATTGATGTGTTTTCCTGATGTGACACATTCACTCAAATGTGGGCAAAGTGAATCCCAAGTTGTCTTTCCAGTAAATATAAAGTACATGTTTGGTATGTTGGAGCATTTCTTTTTTTATGAGCTCTCCAGAATAGAAATAGCTCGAAGTTTGGAGGAACTCAAAGATGAGCAGACAAGGATACTCCCTATAGCTTACGTTGGCAGCGGTATCGAGTGTCACTGCAGCTGAAGTCAGAGGCTTTTTAAGGACTCTGTCCTGCCATAGGTTACTGGGACATCTGATCCCGACTAGAGGATGGGACATTTCTGTTACAGGACAGTGGTGTCCTAAAAGAAACTTTGAGTTGCAGTTGCAGAGAGATATTCCTATTATTTATGGACAAAAGTGTAGCTGTGTTCAACGATTAGCAGTAAAAAAAAATTAAGTACGTTGAATAAATCATGTAAAAAGATTTTGGGGGAAAAAACGAGGAAAAGGTGATTTTTCAAAAAGAGTTTCAAAGGATTTTTTTTCCAAACACAGCATGAGACAAAAGCTGGTTCACTGTATATAAAGCACCCAAACACAAACTTAACAATGTTGTATATGAAGCCCATGCAGCGAGGAGTGCCCAGACCTATATACAGTGTAGGGGAGACTAAAAAACTCAACGTATAGCTCAACAAGAGACACTTTTGAAGACAACAATGTTCACATTCTAGACAAAAAAGACAGGTGGTTTCAGAGAAGAATGGAGGAGGTAATCTATAACCAGAGGAGGGGGTCTACAACTCCACTTACCAGGTATTTATAACAGTGTTCTCAGACAGTTTTACAGCCATTCACACCTCAACGCTTGTGAGTCTTGGGTCAATAATGAGCCATTAGTCGTAAGATTACAGGGAATTCGAATAACTACGGGGGACTCTTGGGCGAGGGGAAACATTTTGAAAGACAGAAAAAAAGTCTGGTTACCTTCTGCTTAAGCATTTAGGATCACCTTGACCTGGATGCCTGAGAGACCACACCGACATTCTGAAGGACAAACACGTCTAAAGATATTAGAGAACACAAACCCACAGATAGCTGAGTTGCAGAGCATTATTGACAGATTTCTAGTCATACAGCATCAGCTTTGTGTCTGTCCGATTCATAAGCCTTCAGCAGTTTCAGTGTCGCCTTCATGTTGAGTAACTGTTCGTTGACAACTGACCTCCAACAAAAGCATTTTGTCATCATACCGCACCCAAAGGATCTGTCATGAAGACTATTGTGGATCTGTCATTATGATGAAGCCGAACTTACTGGAGGCAAAACAAACAGTAAAAAGAAACACAGTGTTGTCACAGATAAATTCAGCCACTGGAACCAAAAAGCTCTTTATTCCACTTAACAAATAGTATTTTTTATCCTTGATGCTTCACCAATATTTTTAACCTTTTTGCCAATAAAGCATCCATCCATCCATTATCTATCCACCGCTTAATCCTCACTAGGGTCATGGGGGGCTGGAGTCTATCCCAGCTGACTGAGAACAAAGGCAGGTCACCAGTCTATCACAGGGCTACACTTAGAGACAGACAACCAAGCACACTCACATT
>NW_007577836.1:662738-670010 GCF_000690725.1 Stegastes partitus | reverse complement strand
ATTTTGTGATGAGTATTCGTGATATAGATTTCCCTTCAAATTGTGGACTTACATACAGACCTGTGACAAGTTAAATTTTGGTCGTTTAGTCATAGCACCTGGACTTGCTTGAGTTCCTTGAAGATGTTCCACCTCTCATCCAAGAGGCTTCATCAGTTCTGACTGACTAGTTGGGAGTTCCACATACTTATATCAAATCTAATCAGTTTGTTGTCATTTTGCTGTACATACTCAGTAGCACAGGCAAGATGAGAGAGCGTTTCTTCAGGATCCAATAACTTAAAGCAATTCAAAGAAACAAGTGTTTGCATGTCTGGATCAGCAGTTCAGCATTCTGGCAGCTTGTGGAATGAAGATGTTGATCATTCTGGAGGTTCTTCCTTTAATGCACCGGAAACGTTTGCCTGATGGTATCAGTTCGAACAGTTTATGGAGAGGGTGTGAGGAGTCCCTGACGATGACCAGTGTCCTGGTCCTGCAGCGGCTCTGGAAAAGTTCTATCAGTTCTAAAAGTTCTATAAGTTATATCCTTAAGGAGCCATTAACACTTGAGTTTGGGTTTCATTTGGGGGGTTGTTGCTCCTCCCCCTCATTATGCGAGTTGTTAGTGCTCCTTCTGCCACAATGGGGTTCGTTAAGGTCTTTGTTTTTGGCTACGTGTGAATGTGGCTAAGTGTGAAAATTTCCTTTCTGGGGAGAGATCTTAGGACTGAGCTGTAAACAGATGAGAGGTGATGCCTCAGACCTTCACCTCTGTTGAGGGATGGTCTTTCCAGTTTGACGTAGAAGACTTCTTTCACCCCTCTCTCAAACCATCTGTCCTCCCTGGCCAACGTCTGTACATTATTGTCTTGAAATGAGTGTCCTTTGTGCTAAAGATGCAGGTGGACTGCTGAGTCCTGTCCTGAGGAGCTGCTCTTCTGTGCTACAGATCTGGGCATTCCTGCATACACCACATTGCTCTGTTTGTGTCTTGATGTCTTGTCCTTAGGGTGGACCAGCTTCTGTCACAGGGTGTTGGCGGGCTTGAAGTGCACTGGAATGTTGTCTTTGTTATGCATTTGTTTATATAAGTATGTGGAACTCCCAACTAGTCAGTCAGAACTGATGAGAGGTGAAACGTGACAATGTCTTCATTCATAGAACATGAGAGGTCACTGAATTGTTTGATGAGTAAAAATCATACATTATCGAATTCAATCACCAGATATCACCCTAATTAAACTTATGTAGGAGATTTTGGAAACATGTTTTGGACAGAACTCTTTATCACCGTCATCAGAACACCAAATCAGGGGGAAAATCTTTTGGAAAAATTGTGTTTATCCCTCAAGCAGAGTTCCAAGTGGAGAGTTGGAGAATCACAGCTGAGGTGCAAAGAAGCTCTTCTGTCAGTTTGTCGTATCGCAGCAACCTGCTGAGACACTTCATGTTGGTTTTATTTTGTCACCGATCTCTGCATCTTGTTAATCAGGTCTCAGTGTAATTGTAGTCCAGCTCTTCTCCTCAATTTTGTGTGTTTTTAAGCCTGTTCCCTGCACCTGATCCTGTGTTCCTGCATTGTTTCCTGAGTGCTTGGTTACCATTTGGATTTAGTTTTATTTTCTCTTTGGGTGTTGGTTTTGTTGGACTTTGCAGCAGCTTGTTGTTATAACTTTATTTCGCTGTCTGCCATAGTTACTCCACCAGTATGTTTTATTAAAGCTAACTGTTATCCTGCCTATGTGTCTGGGTGCCCTGCACTTAGGTAAATTCACTAACCATGAGAGTACCACCACGGTATGCAGATTCACAATTACATGATTACAGTTTTTTAAATGCCTTATTTTAGAAAAACTTTCAAACAGTCAAGACGAGTTCCCCTTGTTTACTCTGCCGTTATGGTGTCTCTATAGTCTATCATGACTTTGTTTGGACTGAACTGTGTGCCAGTATTTTATGTTATATCAACCCTCATGTCAGTGTGTTATGTCCTTATGATCTCATTCTACCACAACACGATGAAGACGCCACAGCAGTCCATCATTTTGGAATATTTTGGTGAACAACATGTGTTAAATGACAGATAATCATGAAGAAGATATGACAGAAACAGACAAATAAACCACGTATTATGAATCAAAGTGCATAATACCAAAATGCAGCACTGAAAAGCATGTAATGAATTAAGAATGCTCATTCATGATCCTGCAAATTATATGATGCATCACACGAGCTACTGCTGGCAAAAGCCACAATTCCCAAATCCTAAGTGTCTTTCTGGATTTTTGTCTGGATTTAATATTTACTCCAACTATTTAATTCATCAACATTGGCCACATTTCTATTCACAAAATGAATAGAAATGTGCTCAGCATCAGTTCTGCAGTTATATAAATGCACAAAGGAGAAGAGAAGATAATTTCTGAAGTAATTATAAGTGGTTAGATTGCTTTATGTAAAACCTGTATTTGTTAAAGAATGTCTTTGTGTTTTAAAAAAACACTACTGCACTGCAATGTAAGAACAGCCTATGGTGCAGTACATCACTTTAGAGATTTTAACCTGAACTGACTCCAAAACAACCTGTAATTGAATCTAAAAGCATTTTTAAAACATTAATTCTTTAAATATACGCGTAAATAGGCAAAGCAGCTACTTTCTTTGTTGTAGTTTCACCTCTCTGCCATTAGAGGTCAGGACAGCACCACTCCAATAATCCACCAAACCCGAAGCCGACTGCACAGATCATCGACAACAATAAGCAGCTGGGTCTGTTGTGATGGTGCCCCGATCACTTATATATTACATATGATCCGGTCGACCTCTGCTTAACGAGTAAACACAGGATCAATGAAGCTAATTATGAAACACAATATGCATGCATGCAGTGTACGGTAACATAAGAGGAACTGGGCTGGAGGATTTGATTTTGTATGGATGACATGTTTGTCATGCTGCTTGTCAAAACAGAAAAGGGGAACGTATCGCCTGCACAAATACCTCGGCTTCATCTTATCTGTTTTCCATCACATTTGTCCTTCTGGTTTCAGCTTCTGGGTTCATTCTCTTGACTGCAGAACATTCATCTACAGCATATTTATTATGATCATATGCTAGTTGTATTGTTTGATTAATGGGTTGGCTATGGGTCAGTGACCTCAGTATTGCCATCAGTACATTATTAACGACCAAGGAGAGAGGGGAGGTGTGTGTTCAGCTGTATGCAAGGGTGTGTGTGTGTGTGTGGCGCGCGCGTGGGTCGCACGGCATCGACGAACGGAAATAGATGAATGGAAATATTGCAGTTTTATCTGAAACCAATAAGCAGAGGGAAGTGTGGAGCGGCTAAAAAAAGGCCACATTTTAATGTGGTGATTTGTCAAAAGGAGCCTGAGAACAGACCTGCGATAGAAGAGGAGAAGATATATCTGTGTTTGGTGGTATACAACAACAACAAAAAAAAAGAGGAAAGAGAATACAGCTGTGTTACTTAGAGAGAAGAAGTGGGTCTTTGTGTCATTTGTTTGACTTGTACTGAGCTGTATAGGTGTAGAGACACAGAGGATGTTCTCAAATATTTGCTTTCTGCTTGTGGTAACAGCTGTGATGCTTCCTGAAGTCATGAGAAAAAAACGATGCAGAAGTCAGCTTTGTTCACAGCATTGTGCGCCTGTAGATACGCACCCAGTGACTGTTTTATCCTCGGGCACAAAGTGGATTGTGATGTTGTTGCGTCAGTTAAGTAGGGAGCGTTTGCTTTCTACTCGCTTTGAGTGACTGCAGGAACATCGCACTAATGTCGCTGCACATCACCACACTGGTGAGTCTGAAATGTGTGTTACTATGATGTGACAGGGAGCTAAGGTGAGCTGTGGTGCGCAAATTCAGAAAGTGTACACAACAACACCGTGGAACACCCCCATTACCAACTCTATCACACAATATATGAATTAACAAAAATATAAGCNAAAAAAAGTTGTCTTCATTTAAGACCAGGTTTACCTGATCAGTCCAGGTCCTATTGTTCATCCTCAAACTACTATTGGATGGTAGATGTGTGTATAAGTCCAGCCATCTGTCAAACCCTCATGATGCTATGACGTGTGGATTTCCAGACAGGCCACCAAGTTACACAACCTGCAAACTCGACTTCAGCTTCATCTCTTCACTTTATAGGACTGCACGTGCTAAGATTTAAGTGAGTAAAGTGCCTTAAATATAGATTTTTGATGATTATTAACAGGTCGTGTACGTGTCGATGTTTAGTTCCTGTGTATTGTGTGAATATGTTCGTCCAATTAGATTTTGAGCTTGTTGTGTTTTGGCTGCAATTCTACAAATCTGGGTGAGAGTGGTGGTTAAAATAGGTTGTGATGCATTTCATGAGGACACAACACTTGTCACATCTTCACATACGGGGGGAAGAAAACATACTAATAGCTATATTGTGTCTTTGATGGTTCAATATACCTGAGGTCTAAATGTGTTTTCTCTGTTAATAAAATAAGTTTTGACCAGAATTAATTCAATTGATGAATTACTTTTTGTTTCAGAAACGCTGTCTTCTCAGTTAATTACATTTTCCTGATCCTGGCCTTTTTTCTGGGCTTTGTTCTGTTTGCTCGTTGCATCAGACATGAACTGGTTCTGACGGTGTGGAATGTTTCGGGGGAGGGTTGTGACTTCATTCAGAGACAGGTGTGAACATTCCTCCATGTGGAGATGTTGCTGCTCTGGGGGGTTGCTGCATAATTAGCCAGTCAGACTATTGTGTTGCTGCAGTTCGATGTGAAGTTAGGAGTAGAACTAAAGAATTTCAAATGATGCGGTTAGTAAATCACAAAGGCTGCAACCCAGGATGCGCTTTATGCTGACACAAAGGTTGTAACAGTGTCTCAGTGGTGTTGCGACTTCGTCCTTGTGTGATAGATAGAGTCGTGTTGGTATCTCACATGGTTGAGCTCCATCACGTTTTAAACCCATCACACAATGATTATCGAACCGTAGCAGGACATGAAAACAATATATTCCAAATTAAATCGCAATATTTCGAGGAAAAATTGTGATTTCATGTTTTCCAACGACCGTTCAGCCCCGGTTAGAGTTGATTAGCTTTTGAAATTATTTCAGAATACCACTTGCAAAGAGAGGTTTTGCCAATTGAAATGAAGATAACAATGAAAGATGGAATCAGACGACAGTGACTTTGTCTTTGGGATGGTTGAACATGGCTGGATGCTTGGACTAAGACAGGATTCAGTACATTTTATCAGGACGTTTTGATCACTGTTGATACAAAAGGGCTATTTTGTGATGAGTATTCGTGATATAGACTTCCCTTCAAATTGTGGACTTACATACAGACCTGTGACAAGTTAAATTTTGGTAGTTTAGTCATAGCACCTGGACTTGCTTGAGTTCCTTGAAGATGTTCCACCTCTCATCCAAGAGGCTTCATCAGTTCTGACTGACTAGTTGGGAGTTCCACATACTTATATCAAATCTAATCAGTTTGTTGTCATTTTGCTGTACATACTCAGTAGCACAGGCAAGATGAGAGAGCGTTTCTTCAGGATCCAATAACTTAAAGCAATTCAAAGAAACAAGTGTTTGCATGTCTGGATCAGCAGTTCAGCATTCTGGCAGCTTGTGGAATGAAGATGTTGATCATTCTGGAGGTTCTTCCTTTAATGCACCGGAAACGTTTGCCTGATGGTATCAGTTCGAACAGTTTATGGAGAGGGTGTGAGGAGTCCCTGACGATGACCAGTGTCCTGGTCCTGCAGCGGCTCTGGAAAAGTTCTATCAGTTCTAAAAGTTCTATAAGTTATATCCTTAAGGAGCCATTAACACTTGAGTTTGGGTTTCATTTGGGGGGTTGTTGCTCCTCCCCCTCATTATGCGAGTTGTTAGTGCTCCTTCTGCCACAATGGGGTTCGTTAAGGTCTTTGTTTTTGGCTACGTGTGAATGTGGCTAAGTGTGAAAATTTCCTTTCTGGGGAGAGATCTTAGGACTGAGCTGTAAACAGATGAGAGGTGATGCCTCAGACCTTCACCTCTGTTGAGGGATGGTCTTTCCAGTTTGACGTAGAAGACTTCTTTCACCCCTCTCTCAAACCATCTGTCCTCCCTGGCCAACGTCTGTACATTATTGTCTTGAAATGAGTGTCCTTTGTGCTAAAGATGCAGGTGGACTGCTGAGTCCTGTCCTGAGGAGCTGCTCTTCTGTGTTACAGGTCTGGGCATTCCTGCATACACCACGTTGCTCTGTTTGTGTCTTGATGTCTTGTCCTTAGGGTGGACCAGCTTCTGTCTCTCAGGGTGTTGGCGGGCTTGAAGTGCACTGGAATGTTGTCTTTGTTATGCATTTGTTTATATAAGTATGTGGAACTCCCAACTAGTCAGTCAGAACTGATGAGAGGTGAAACGTGACAATGTCTTCATTCATAGAACATGAGAGGTCACTGAATTGTTTGATGAGTAAAAATCATACATTATCGAAGTCAATCACCAGATATTACCCTAATTAAACTCATGTAGGAGATTCTGGAAACATGTTTTGGACAGAACTCTTTATCACCGTCATCAGAACACCAAATCAGGGGGAAAATCTTTTGGAAAAATTGTGTTTATCCCTCAAGCACAGTTCCAAGTGGAGAGTTGGAGAATCACAGCTGAGGTGCAAAGAAGCTGTTCTGTCAGTTTGTCGTATCGCAGCAACCTGCTGAGACACTTCATGTTGGTTTTATTTTGTCACCGATCTCTGCGTCTTGTTAATCAGGTTTCAGTGTATTTGTAGTCCAGCTCTTCTCCTCAATTTTGTGTGTTTTTAAGCCTGTTCCCTGCACCTGATCCTGTGTTCCTGCATTGTTTCCTGAGTGCTTGGTTACCATTTGGATTTAGTTTTATTTTCTCTTTGGGTGTTGGTTTTGTTGGACTTTGCAGCAGCTTGTTGTTATAACTTTATTTCGCTGTCTGCCATAGTTACTCCACCAGTATGTTTTATTAAAGTTAACTGTTATCCTGCCTATGTGTCTGGGTGCCCTGCACTTAGGTAAATTCACTAACCATGAGAGTACCACCACGGTATGCAGATTCACAATTACATGATTACAGTTTTTTAAATGCCTTATTTTAGAAAAACTTTCAAACAGTCAAGACGAGTTCCCCTTGTTTACTCTGCCGTTATGGTGTCTCTATAGTCTATCATGACTTTGTTTGGACTGAACTGTGTGCCAGTATTTTATGTTATATCAACCCTCATGTCAGTGTGTTATGTCCTTATGATCT
>NW_007577836.1:656288-659198 GCF_000690725.1 Stegastes partitus | reverse complement strand
TGCACATGTTCAAATGCCTGACTAAAGCACGAACTGACACATCCAGCATCTCGTCTTTCTCCTGTCATATGTGGCATCATTTGAATGAAGTCACCTTTTATATTTCCCGGTCAAAGGACAAAGGATCATTTTACTTTAACGCCACATTTGACCAGGATGTGGATTCACTCGGTGGTTGAGAATTTGTCTTCAGTCGAACAGCTCGAAACATCGGTTAAAATCATCCCTTTCTAATCACAACTGAGATTTTAAACCTGTAAGATCATTTTCATGCTACGTTTATACTTTTGATCAGCATATATGAACTACCTCAAAGCAATACTGCAACAGAGAAATCCACTTATTTGCTTTCTTGCCAAGAGCTAGATAAGACGACCGGTGTCACTCTGACTTTTATTTGCTTTATCGGATTCTGTTTGTTACTCTGTTCATAGGATTTGTCATTTGGTAGGTTCGAAATGACTTTTCTTCTCTTTTATTCTATTTTTTTTACTGTGGTTTTATAGCATGGATTGCATGGGTTTTTGCTTGTTGTAACTTTGCTTTGATAAGATAGATAGGAAAAAGTCTAAAAATGTCTTGTTTCGGCCAACGTGCACCAAAGTCTGCCAACAGCACCTCTAAACTCATCTGTTATTCAATATTAAGCTATAGTCAGGAGACAATTAGTTTACCTTTACATCTCGTACCTATGTGACATGTAAATGAATGAGCCTTAGCTTCTGTTGCCTTCCCATCTTGCATTAAGCTAAACTAACCCACCTGCGAGCTCTTGATTTATATTTACCGCACAGAGTGGTATCATCCTTCTCATCTCCATCAGCTCCTCCAGCGGTGGTGTGACGTGTACAAGTCAGAAGGGCTGTTAAGTCACGAGCTGCTGAAGGGTTTAAACACCCACACACGTCCTAGATACAGAAAACCATCATCTCACATCTATAAACTCTATTTTCTAGAATGAGTCAGAGGGAGCCGGAAAATCCTAATTGCACCCAGTTATTGTTGAGATACTGTAAAGAGATTATGTGACGAACCGCTGTGCTTTCATAAGTGTCCTGACAATCACCACGTGTACATTTTTGCATGTATGATGACACATTTCTTGCAGAAACGAGTATTTTATTTTACAATACAGAATTAAATTGTACCCTTTATCCTTGCAGTAAATATGTTTCCTACATTAAAATAATTATTTGCAAAGGATGATCAGTGGAAGGTGAGTACACGCTGATGAGCAGCACCACTCACACTGGTGTTGTTTTGGTCCATCTCTTTGTGGTGAAGTATTTTTACCCCTACCTCAGGGCAGGATTGAACTTAATGGGAAGCGAAGGCTTGTCCACTATGGTTAGTGTGTGTGTGTGTGTGTGTATGTGTGTGTGTGTGTGTGTCCTAGTTGTTTACATGCTCCCTCTCACTGTGCTCCTCACACCCTCCAGCTCTGAGGATGCAGACCCGTCAATGGATGCTGCATTACGATTGGCTGGTTCTGAGCCGTGGACTGCGCTCTCCTCCAATCAGCATCCGGACTGCATGTGAGAACGTGAGATCACAGTGACGCAAAAATAACTGTATTTTTCCAGACCTACATTTTTTTTTTTTTATTCCCGTAAATCCACTCTGAATCTTTTTGTATTTTCACACCATATAAGGAATTCACACAAAACGTCACCATCGATCCTCCACCTGTTAATCTCCCTGCTGTGGATTCACGTGTCTCCACAGCACATGAGCACCTGCAGAGGTTTGCGTTCGTGTGTGTTACCGAGGTTTGAAAGCCCTGGTCGTGTCCTCGGGGTCTCGGCCCTGTCAGCAGGATTCGCTTATCAAGGCCTCCAAACAGCTGAAGGCAGAAGGTTTCTCAGTGATAGAAAATTCTCTGGAAACGGTGACACTGGAGAAAATATAACAAAACTGAAAACTGAGCTGAACTTTCTCAAGGCCTCGGAGGTTGAGCTGATGTACTGCACCTCGATCTGCTCGTAGGGTTTTTGTTGTAGCCACGAGGAAGCTGGCCAGTGACAGGGAGGTCAGTGTTTGAAGCTGCGGAAAGAGACTAAACTGCAGCTTCAAAAGGCCTTGCTGAGGTCCTTGGAAAACCTTGGAAGGTTTGAAAACGTGACAAAGAAACAAACACGTGTTTGTTATTCTGAGGGCGTCGGTGGGAAACGATTACCACCGAGTCCTTGCACTCCAGGCAATCTTACAGCCACGAGGATCAGTTCAAAAACTCTGACTGCGACAGAACCTAATTCACTTGAGCTCCACTTGATGAAGGTCAGAACTGTTGTGGTTAAATTAAGTGCAAGTGATTGGCAGCGTGCAGAATTATCATTGGGAAGCAGAGGAAAACAGCTGTAACGTGATAAGGGCGTTCAGGACAAAGCAGAAGCTGCAGCCGCTACATTCAGCCTCTCAACGCTGAAAGTGTGGTTCGCTTATTGCTGCATCCTTTGGCTCTTTGGCTTTTTCTGTGGGGAGTTACTTTTATCACCTTAAATTTGAGTTCTGAGTTAAAAATGTGTCCCTGTAATATTGATTTTCTGACATCCCGATTCAAGCGGAAGAAATAAGGGTGCGACATGAAGCTTACACCAGTATGATGTGGAGACTTGACTCCTGAACTTCAGAACATAAATTGTAGTTTCTAAATTTTGGAGATATTGACCAAATACATGACACAAAGGAAAATGTGAGCAAACCTCACGAGAAGAACATGTCATGATTGTTATGCTATGTCTATATGTATTTATATTAGTTTACATGTTTGGTTCTTTAAGATTGAACCAAGTTGATGCCCCCTTGACTGACTTCTAAAAGTATTATAACAGCTCATTAGTAAAATCAGTGTGTCTTGAATTATGTGTGTGTGAAAATGGATTATTTATGAATGTCATGACTCAATAATCT
>NW_007577836.1:607863-651856 GCF_000690725.1 Stegastes partitus | reverse complement strand
AGCAGCTCAGGTTGAGGTTATATGTGGGTTTGTCACTTTGTTGAACTGAGAGCACCAATGGTGCTTGAAATGAAAGGCTTCTTAAAGACACCTTTGGCCAGAGGGGTTCTGTAGCCCAGACTTTAGAAGTTCAAACCTGTTAAAAAGAGGATGGGAGCTATCCGCCAAGATTCTCCTGGCCTTCGTCCTTTCAGTTCATATTTGGGTCAGACACGTTTGGGGTTAACCCACAATTTTACTTCCCATCGTGACAATCCTATTTGATTTGTTTTTGCACTTACAGCTTAGGTGACCAAACCAAGCTGAGAGGTGGAATGTTAGGACACTCTCTACGTGTGCAGGGTACACAAGGATCTATGGACCGACTCCCAGACAGCTTAGTCTTCTCAGAAGGTACCATTGCTGTGTGTAACGTCGTCTAAATGAGCCGTTCAGGTTTGTAGCCTGTTGTGATGTCACAACAGGACCAGCACATGGCCCCGCCTCCTCCACTGAGCTAGAGGTTTCTGAAACAGAACAAGACTAAACCAGGACTATTGTAGGCACGATAGAGTTAGTGGAAAGTTGAAATGCACATCCTGGGGGCATGTGTACTTTAATTTGCTAAAAAGAGGTACGATATGGGACCTCTACGTGTCCCAGTAATCAATAACTGTAAATCATCTTTTAAAGTTGTTAACGTTGCCCAAAGGTTTTTGCACGGTAGTCACAAAGTAGCATCATCATTTGTTTAGGATAATGATGTGTTCCTTTCTGATTAATATAAGTCCCAGATTTACTATCCTTTTAGCACCTGTTTATCACTGACTTCTGGCTCTTTATCTGCTAAATGCTCCATTATTCTCACCAGTTAGTCGACAGTTGTGTCTGTTTGCCGCTTGCTGCTGGGTAGGTGGTAGATTTATCTGCAATTCAGGGCTAAAAACTGCTGCTGCTGAAAATGACACTGAAAAAAGCAGCGTGAACCAAAACTGTGGATTAAAAGATACTATTAAAAAAAAGGTAGCTGCAATCACTATATATAAAATACGCTGAAGATCTTGAAACACATTTACATAAACATGTTCAAAAGTCAACGACACACTTTCACAGTGCATCAGATTAAGTTTTAAATACAAGTTTAAACAGAAAATCAATGATTATTTCAATTTTTGCCATCGCATTGACTAAAAAATCCTAATTATTGGAGTCAACTGCATGCAATGTCTTTCCTAATCAGAAATCTTAAATTGTCACGATAGCTTTATGGTGTTATATCCTGTATTTCATCTCGAATCGTGTCACACAGACAAACAAACATGCACAACATGAGCATACAAAGCACTTTTTACGGGGGATAAACAGGAGATCAGCCTGGCTTTGTGTGGCTGCAGCACTTCTCTATAAATCACACGGGTAAATGGTCTGTGTTTAGGGTTTAACCGCTCGCCATTAGAGAGTCGTGTACGGCTGTCAGGGTGCTCTTTATTGGGAACATTTGGCTATTTATAAAACACAAAAAGTGTGACTCAAGTATGCTTTTTCCTCCCTTTTAACCAGACAGCATCTTAACCCTTAAGATGATACATTAGAAATCTCATTTCCCTCTACGCAGCCAGCCACACTCTGACATCTTCATTTTCACTGTTCTTTCAATTAAAGCGAGCGAAACTAGGAGCTGTCTCGGTAAGGGAGAAATGAGAAGCACCACGGAGGAGATGTGCGATGGACAGCAGATAGAGGAAAGATGGAGATGAGGCAGAAAACGGGAAGAGGAGGAAGGTGAATGACTGATGGGTGTGTGTTTGTGAGTCTGTGTGAGAGAGCAGGGAGGCATACAGGGAAAGAGAGAGAGAGGTGTGTGAGGGCACCATTAAAGCCTTGTACTATAAATCTCTGACAGTGCATGTGTGTGTGTGGAGATAACAGAGGGATGTCTCTCTCCATTTTGGCTCTGTCAGAATGATGCATGCATCCCTTTCTTCCTCCCTGTGAAATATTAGAGAGGAGCCCCCGGTGTGTGTGATCTCAGCCGGCATGTGGCCAGCGTGTTTGGTAATTCCTCACCTCTTATCAGCGCTCACATGAGGTATTGTAGGTGGGAGACTTGTGGCCACCTGGGAAAAGAGGCGAAATGACCCAGAAACACACTCACACACATACGGGGCGACCGAGAAAACACACAGAAATAAAAAAGGAAAGTCGGAGACGAGGGAGAAACAGCCAACAGCTGACAGTGACAGCTTTCTTGATGGAGAGCTGCGTGCCTGACAGGTGTGATTGATTACATAATGGCGAGCACATTTCAGCGCTCTGCTCTTCATTTAGCTGACAGCATTTTCTTTATGGCACCTTGTGTTATGGTATCATAATCATGCCAGTGCCGCTGGAGCGCCTGAGGAATAAATCTTTATAATCTCCCCCCTCCCATCCCACCGCATGACACACCAGGAGATGCAGCCGAGGCCCGTGTGTCTCCTTCATGCTGTTTGAAATGGCCGCCTCGGCTGTCAGTCAGATTGCCTCATCGTTCAGCTGCATCGTGGACGGACGGGAAAAGGAGGAGGAGAGCGATGAGGGAGAATGTGTTCCTCCTCAGGTGAAAACTCTTCATTGCTCATGTCAGCCGGTGGGGGCCGGTGCGTGACGACGTGCTGAAGACAAATGTAAACATTTTAAAGTGCCTGAAAATGTAGTCACTCCAGATGTGAACGTTTCTCTGCACTATTTAAACTTTTGATGGAAACGATGGAATGAAATGACCATACAGTAGCCTATACAGCATCACCTGACAGGAACTGGATTATTTTGGAGCTGACAGGTGGAGAATTTCCTCTTGTGAAAAATGCAAAACAAAACACTCTCGTAAGACTATATTGAAAATAAAGGTTGCAAAGTAGAAACTCAGTGCAACAAAAGTGAACCCACCCGGGATCACTAACACACAGTGACTTTTCCGCATTTGGGGCCAGTAGACACACCAAATGTCGCTGTGGAGCTCTATGCCAGCTTAAAATAACCAAGTGGAAAAAAATCAGTCTTTATACAGTAATAATCTCTAAAGAATATTTTATCAAAAATAATAAAACAGTTGTGACTCAATAATCCGACACTAAATGTAAAACTTTCTTTTATGTCTGATAGCAAGGCTGTCAGATTGTCAAGACGGAGGTCGAGATACAAGGAGGGCTTGATGCTGGAAGGCTCATTAGTTGTTAATATTTATTGTTCATAGTTGTTATAATAACTAGTAGGGCTGGTCCCAATAGCACTTCCTGGTCTCTAGATTTTCAGGCCCAATTAATGATAAATATCCGAATATTTGTCGCGGTCGGGGGACACTTCCACTCCAGGGGAGCACTCTGCGGCTCCACCGTTACCATCCATGTTTACTTCCATAAACACTAAGGACGCTCGCTGCGTGTGACGTCGTCGTGTCCTCTTCTGTACATGCGGGACACTTTTGGGTCGTATGAAGTTCACACAGCAGATCACATACAAGTCGCATTTAATTGGAAATGTGAATGAACTTGCAAAGAAGTCGGATTTTACAAAAAAGTCCTCATTGAGCATCAAGTCCTGCAGTGTGAACGTAGCCAATCTGTGGGATTGTTCAGTCAGATAATACGCCGTTATCCTGATTGGTGACTTAAAATGTCATGTCGGAGTCAGAATCCAAGGCTGTCAGTATGTTAAGGCTGTTTTTTATGGGTTCCATTCATTTTTTCCTAAAAACCTGTCAGATAGCAAGGTTTCGTTAAGGGTCGGATTATCGAATCCTGACTGTACTCTAAAAACACCAATTATGTTACCAAGACGATTTTGTTATAAACATTTATGTATAATCCAAAGGCTTTGAACACAGAGTGGAGACAAGTGGCCTAATTCCTCTTGACGCACCTGAGAATGGGTCCGGCCCATCAGCGTTTTTTAAGTGATGAACTGCTGAAATCATGGTGCGCAGGTCCAAAACTGCTCTCCGTAGACAGCCACGGGGGAAACAGTTACTGTGGCCCCAAGCCAAAGTCACACACGTTAGAAAACCTGTGATCACTGAGTCCACCTCTAATTTCAAGTTAGTCATTGTCATAAAATGAACACCAGAGCTTTCTCAGTGGTGGACCTATGGGTTGTGTCTATCTACATGTCTCCACAGGGGAAGGAGCTGCCTGAACAACTGAAAAAGTCTGACTGGTAGTCTCCATAAAGATGGAAAAGGAGACAAGAATATGAGTGGCCAACTAAAAATTGGTTGAAGCACAGTTGCAGCACGATCTGGAGGTTGGAATCAGCCATAGCACCACTAAACGGAGTCCTAAAATGATGCCATAGGCAGTGCACTTCTTTCACAATCTGAAAAGCTGACACTTGAAAACCTGTTTTCATGAGAACGGCGTTTGTCATGCCCTCCACCTCAACACGCTCTCATCTGCCGTGTCTTTGTTCACGTTTCGGTCACAGATGAATGCCAGTGGTGCTAACAAAGAAAACATTCACACACATTTACTCAGAAATGATGATGAAAGACTTGCATAGCACTCCCTGCTTTTCTTTTTTGTGTAACGTTTTTATCTTCCACACCTTCCTGGGTGTGTCAGTACATGGGGAAACTCAACGTTGGATGTGGTTGCTGATGCACAAATGCACAAGTCTCTGATGTAAAACATTCAATAGAGTTGTAGTTTTGTCAGACAATAGTGGTGTTTGCGTAAGATCTCGTCACTTTTAGCAAGAAATTGTTTGAGAAATCAAAGGTTTTAAAGACCGTTAAGGGCGTGTGAAAAACGGTTTCACAGGAGCTAATTTTTACCTCAACAAAGTCCCTCTAAAGGTTGTAAAGCAGCGCTGTGGATGTCTGAGAAGTTTAACAGTAGAGCAGCTTTAAAGGTGCACTGAAAAGGTACAGAGGCAGCACAGCGGCGTGGACGCTTCATAAAGCCGACGTTTACGTAGCGTTAGATCTGGTTTATGAAGCATCCAGACTTTCAAATGGTGTGATATGTGTGTGTTTTTTGTGGTTAATAGGTTTTTAATACGATCATTTTTAAAGCTGCTCTACCGTTTAACTTCAGAGCATCTTCTGGACATCAGGCTGCTTCTTGTTGCACGTTTTTCTTTTCTTATTATAATCATCTTTACAGATTAATTGCTCATTCTCTGATATTTCTTTATTCCTTCATTCTGGTCCCCTAACAAAGCAGATTCTTTAATCAAATGAGCCTATACTGAGCGCTCGGTGGCTGCACACACAGCGGGCTCATCCACGGAAATATCTTCCTCTATGGATGGACGGCCAGCAGAAACGAGAGGTCGAAAATGAAGCCAGGAAATGGCTGCACAGACAAAAGTGAGAGGCAGATGGATGGAATAGAAAGAAAAGGGAGAATGAAACCCCCCCTTCTCCTTAAATGGGTGATGAGTGAGGGAGAGACAAAGATGGAGAGAGGAAAGAAAATGAAGAAAAACAGAGCCGAGTGAGGAAATGATGGATGAGCTGAAAGAGAGACAGATGGGCTCGCTCCATCAGTGAGTTGTGCAGCAGGGAAATTGAAAGAGTAAGTAAAAGAAGTCAAAGAAGATGATGATTATAATGATGATGACATAGACACAGTGCGGTACCCAGAGGCTGGAGTCATGCTCTTAAATAGATTTCACATTAAAAACAGAGCATGTGTAATATTAAAAGTATTAGCTGTAAAAACCCCTCAGCTCATGTTAGGATGACACAAACAAGAGAGTGATTTAATAGAGCAATAAAGTGATGTGTCACTTCCTACTGTACGTGTGAGTGAAGGAGAAAATGAGGTCAAGATTATTTCCTGGACGTTTAATGGAGAAAATGAGCAGAAATCAGGTTTCACCTTTCAGCTGGTTACCAGGAATCTGACACACACCACATCCTAACGAACTGATTCCAACTACTTTGTTACTGCAGTTTTCCTAGGTATTTGCACGCTCATTTTTTCAGTTCTGTCATTTTCCCCTTGCATCATATTTCACCACATCGTTGTAGAGCACGTTCAGTGTCTGTTAAAAACCGTTTTCGTTTTCCATTTTAGGCCACTATCAATTTCAAATGGGGCCAATGACAATAGACAAAACCAAAAAAAACCAGCAACTGGTACAGGTTTGGAGAGCTGACAACTGAGCATCGCACATCAAAATCAATCCAGATACACTCCTTTAACTTGGAAAATTTTCCCTGACTGAAACTGAAGAAAAGGCTTAGAAATTGAAGATGTGTTAGAATATCAAGGAGCTTTTGGTTTGCAGTGCATTGTGAGAGGTCTATACTGTTCTACACAGGTTAAGAGACAAGTTCCTGTTTGCTTTTTTTATGTTTTATATGTGCAATTTATGGCGACGGCGAGATGCATAACCCTGCTAAAGGAGGCTGCTGCCTGTGGAGAGTTGTTCTTGCAATGTTTAGGCGGTTGGTATGAGTCAAATCCACATGAATGTTAGGACCCAAAGTTTTCCAGCAGAACATTACACTGCAATGAGATGATGCATGTTATTCACTTGTTTTGTCAGTGGCTTTAATGTTGGGGCTCAGGAACGTAAACGTAAGTCTACTTGAGTACAGATTTTCAGCACGCTTTCCACCAGTGGTTTTAGTTTAAATATGTCCAGAGTTAAATTTAGATTCCCAAATCTGCAGCCAAGTGAATTGAGAAATGCAGTAATGCACAAAGTCACCGTGTCGTAGAAATCTTCACCTGTGAGTTAAAATCTTCTTTAAAATCTTCTCTTGAAAATGAGGATTGTCCCTTAATGTGTTTTGCGAGATTTTGAATAAATGAATGGAAATTAAGATGAACAAATCAACAACAATAACAATAACAACAATAATACCATACATCTGTGCAGTAAATACAAAGCAAGATCTAGGAGATGGTATGATATGATGTGATATGGCATCATATGGTATGGCATGGTATGGTTAGTTTAGCTTAGCTTAGCTTAGCTTAGTATAAAGCCTACAGACAGGGGAAAGCAGCTGGCCTAGTTCTGTTTTACACAATCCACCTACAGCATCTCTGTGAGTGGGGACAGTGAAGCGTTGACCCCAAAAAGCTTTAAGCTTCTTTTTTTTTTTAATGTTTTCTGTTGATGAAGGAAATGAGGCTCCTAATAACAGTAATAAAATGAAATGGCAAACCATCGAGTGTGACTAAGAAACACACGCCCTCATGCAATATTTTCCTGTTTACAATTCAAGCACAGCGACAATCAGGAACAAATTGTGATCTAGAGTTCTATTTATTTATCTGAATTTGTGTCTCGCTGTTACGTCACACACTTTAATTAGCCCTACTTGGCCCTCATACTGGAAAAGTGGAAATTTTCCAGCAAGTAAATCAATTGTTCGCCTCATCACCTCAGCTGTCCCTGTCAGTGTGTGACGTCACCACCTGGCAGCAGACACAGTTGTTGCTCCATGACTTTAGATGACAATACATAGACTCACATTCATTTCCTGGAGACTAACCGTAACCGCAGCTCCTACTTGTGCAACCCGTACCTTTAATCTAACCCTAAACATGTCAGAACCTCAAAATGGAATGATTTAGATGATAGGAACTTGCCATTTGTCCCCATAAGGAGAACACGTCCCCATAATGCGACTGCGTAAACAGACAGAAGTCCCCACAACACGAGTGATACCTGGACCACACACACATAGCCATAATGGAGCAATTATCCTCTCCAGCTCCGATCTGCTCCTCTGATTGTAATTTGCATTTATTATTAGCCTTCAGCCTGCCAGAGGCTGTGAGGCATGAGGATGGATCGTCATACACCACATCACACTGATAGACCTGCACAGATGCTTCATAAACACGTGTGCCCGAGGACACAGTAACATGGGCATCAGTGTATCACATATACATAAAAATCCACATGCGTGCACCGCGGATAATGTTGTTATGACAGCACGATGTTTCTTTGTTTTGTTAATGCGGATCCCTTTTAATAAAGCTACAGCGGGGACAATATGTTCCGCGGCGCTCCATCACAGAAATACAAGCATCACATTACGCTACATACTGGGGTGTCCTGAAAGAATGTGTCTTTTCTGTCCCTTTTCGCTGTCTGTGTTGTCTCTCGTTGTCAGAGACGGCCTCAGGGCTCATCATATGGAAATTTGCGAGAAGCAGAGTCTCTAAAGGAACATACAGTACATACAACCCAGCAGCATCCTAATAGACATGCATGCTGGCACTCTCTCTCTCTCAAACACACACGTGCACACAAAGAGAATGTGCCGAGGCTCAGTGAAGTGTGAAATGATTCTGTTATCATGTCGTCTGTGTGGAATATATTTTCCTATCAACCTTCCATGGCAGGTGTGCCTGTGTGTGCCTGATGGGCTGCTGCTGCTGCTGCTGCTGCTGCTGTGTTTGTGTGTGTGTGCTTTTTGTTGCTGTCTGGAAGGAGGAGTTGAGGTGGTGTCCATTAAAACAAGGTGACAGTGTCAGAGCAGCTTTAGTGGCTCATTTTCCACCTTGGTGTTTGACATCAACAGACTCTAAATTGCTGTAAAATCAAATCTTATATGATTGACTGGGTTCAAAAGCAGGGTTCAGTGGAAGCCCTGCCTATTTCACATTGAAGGCTTGTGAATTTTCATTTTATCATGCTGTTGCGCTCTTAGTCGCATTGTTCAGTAACATTTTTTTTTAATATGACATGACAGCCTGTTTGCTTATCCTGTATTTAAATTATTATCAGAGAATACCAATGTGGTCCTTCAACTCATGGGATACATCCATCCATCCATCATCTATACACCTTGATCCTCACTAGGGTCGTGGGGGGCTGGAGTCTATCCCAGCTGACTCAGGAAGAAGGCAGGTTCACCTGGACAGGTAACCAGTCTATCACAGGGCTACACTTAGAGACAGACAACCAAGCACACTCACATTCACACCTACGGACAATTTACAATCACCAATTAACCTCAACATGTTTCTGGACTGTGTGGGAGGAAGCCGGAGAACCCGGAGAGAACCCACGCTGCACGGGGAGAACATGGAGACTCCACGCAGGAAGATCCCGGGTGTCCTCACTGGGACCGGCGACTTTCTTGCTGCGAGGCAACGGTGCTAACCACCGAGCCACCTTGCAGCCCGTGGGATACATTACTTTCATTATATAGAACTTGGTAAAATATGTTCCGTATTTTCATTTGACCTCTTTGTATTATGCACCGGTGACGCTGCAGCAAATTAAAGGCATTTATGTTAGTGGGAGGAAGTTCCATAGACATGACTTAAATTAGCAACATTCAATGAATGCAACGTGTTTGTGGCGAAGTTTTTCAATTTTCTTTTGTTTTATATTGTACATACAGGAGTTAGCATTTAACATTATAAGTTGTAAAATTCATTAGTCAAACACAAAACCCACAAAGTCATCTGGTAACCCTGCATAGTTGGGCAACTGAGGCGAGATCACAGAGTAGAGGTGATTATAAACTGATCAATATTCGTACAGTCGGAGCGGTAGAATATCAAAAGCCAGTAAATGTGTAGTTGACTCATAAATCAAAATGAACAATTAATTTACTTCATTACCCCCCATAAAAATGTATGGATAACAACAGGAGGCAGTTTTTATCTATAAGTTAAGGCACTATAGTTTAGATCCTTTCAGTTTGAACTCTGCATCTCAATGTAATCTAAACGATGAAGATTGTCTGAGGAAGTACTTTTGTTTGTGACTCGTGGACGTTGCTGTATTTGCTCTTGACTGTTTCTTCACTTGTGCTCTTAACTGTGCGGTTGCTACTCCAACTTTTTACTAGAGAAGACTGATTGCCTCCACTCTCCCCACTTTTACACTCTTATAACTCACACGGTCTACACACACACACACACAAAACACACAGGTACACGGTTCATTGGCATGTCGGTGTGCATGAGAGGGGTCCCGAGGGAGCTCTCAGTCCGAGCAACTTCATTGCACTGACTAATTGATGTGTTTGTGTGTGTGACAGAGAGAGAGAGTGTGTGTCAGTGATGGAGAGAAGGCACACACATTGAACAGTCCAGCCTCGCCTCACCTTCACTAAACAAACTCAGGCACAAAGTGAACAGTGCTGCCAATCATGGGCTAATTTAGGGTCTGTGGGATGTCAGAGAGTTGGGCCTGTCAGTCTCCTCCTGAGATTATAAGACAACCGTGAAACAATGCAGCCAAGTGCTGAGGAGACCTGAACCCATTAACCGAACACACACACACAATGCCTCCATCCTCACACAGCTCACACACACACACACACACACACACATCGACACACAGATTCAAGACCGAGGGCAGCTCTTTCGATGTATGCGCAGCTAATGTAGCAGTTACAGCTACTTATTGGATGAAATATGGCTGACATGGAGGGTGGACAGAAACAGTTACGTGGGAGAAGGACTGGAAAAAGACGCCTTCAAGTGGTCGTATATTTGAGCTTTTCTGTGTATTCAAATGCAGTTTTGGTGGTTGTTTTGATTATTAAGTGAAGCAGACAAAACTATTTTGCAGTATTGTTGTGAACTGAAGATGAAACAAACAGCAGATGTGGGAGCATGTAAAGGTAAGAAACCCACACAATGAAAAGAAACTAATTGTGTTCATCTGAAATTAAAAACAACTACATACAACACACTGTCTTTACTGTCGACACTCTCTAAAAGTGATGGGTCAAAATTCAAACTGTCCTGATTATTGCGTGTAGTTGCTAAATTTCCGACAGCATTGAAGGCCACGTTGGCTGAGCGGTGTCCTGTTGCTATGGTAACCACTGTTTACCTGCCGGTTGCGCAGCAACTATCGTCTGTCAGCAGTTCGCCAACTAAACCATAAAACTCACAAGAAACTATCGGACTTTTACAAATTAGGACTTAAAGTTTCCCCATGAGCAGGTGAGTGACACGTAACTTACTAACATTCGCTAATCTGCGCTCATAAAACATAGCTAGCTAATGAAGCTAATGAGTCCTCACTGCGTGCAATCGTTAGCTAAAGCTAACTGCTAACTAGCTTACTAGCTACCCAGCTAAATTAACAAGATGATAGTAACGGTTAATTCCAGTACCTACAATGTTGTTTCAGTGGTCATATACATAAATAAGGTGCATAATGCTGGATCAGGCTTTTATTTAAAAAAAAAAAAAAAAAAAACGTTTGAGCAGAGTTTTTAAAGCATATCCAACTATATATGGAGAGTTCTTTGGACAGGAAGTGTCTCACCACATGCCTGTGTTATCACTCTCCACCAGCACACGAATAAATGTCTGCAGGCTTATTATTAAATCTGTCAAAATTATTGTGGAAAGTTTGATAAGTCACAAACATCGGTCACTAACTAACAGAAGTAAGGGAGATGGGCTGAGTTTATTTAAACTTATCATAGATCGGATTTGATCATAATCTGAGATGCTCTTTGCCATCTGTGTTATTTTCTTATCATGTCTCCAGCTGTTTAATGTTTCAAGTCCTATCACAGGACAGTTTTAGCTTGTTTAGGTTGCACATAATAAATTATAAATATCTAACGGATAACTGTCTGTGGTCCTCCCATAGAGCGAGCAAAGGAGTCCACCAGCATCATACAAGGTCTGTGCTCAGAATTCAGAGTAGGTGATCAAACCAATGAAATATACCCCACATACAGTACCTGAATATTACATGTCATTTCAGGATTGAAGAACAAACACAGCCGAGTGCAGTTCCTGATGAAGAGCTGAGAAGGAAAAGCATGAAGAAGTCACAGCCCCCAGACTCATCAGCATCTGGTAGGTCAGTAAAGAATAAGATGCAAAGTAGGAGGCGGGGAAAAAAATGATGATAATGATTATAATGGTCGCCAGGTGGAACAACACATGCTCCCCCACCAGCTGAACCTCTCCCCACGCACGTGACACACGAGGAGGAAGAGCCGAGCGAGGAGGAGGATGTTGAGGATGAAGACCTCAAGGCTCCAGTGGAGCTGAAAATAGAGGTAAAGAGACTGATCGTTATCGGCAATTCCACGCTCCGTGCTGTTGTTGTTTCTCGTGTGTGTGTTTCAAAAGCCTAAACATGCTTGGCTTCACTTTTAGCCAGCTTGAATGTGCTTAAATGAGAAAAATTGAAACTCAAGTGAAAATGTTTGGTTTCAGTTCCTCAGAGCTCTAAAGGAGGAGGACCTTCAACGGGCCAGTAAACTATGTCAGATGAGTATGTGTCCTGCATCCGTCAGCTACTTGTCCGTCTGTCAGATAAATTAGGCACCTGTGAAGTCAGTTAATGCTCCGTCCTCTCTGCTTGTTCCAGTCCTCGTCTATGAACCAGACAATCCTGTGGCCTCAGAGTTTCTCCTGCTGATCCAGAAAGAGCTAGAAGGTGACAGTTGTCTTCATACAACACAAACACTTGGGATGCAAATATATGTATACAGTGAATATGAGTCATGCCTTTTTCCATTAGAGCAAGAGGAAGAGCAGAGCAGCGAGGAGGATGAAGAGGATGAAGAAGAAGAAGATGAAGAAGATGATGATGATGACGACGACGACGATGACGATGATGACGACGACGAAGAAGATGATGACTCTGACTACGATGAAGAATCATTCTGTGGCTCTAGCAGCTCCTCTTCATCTTGCTCCTCTTCTTCGCCATCAGAGGATGAGGAGGAAGAAGAGAAGCAGGTGAACAGACACAAGCCGTGCCCTCCTTCTCACATTTCCCCATAAAACTATTGTTACGGTCCAGCAGGGGCTGCGTTCGACACTGTTAACCTGAGATCTTCCAGAATATTATCTTGTTACCGTTGAAATATTGTATTTATTTTAACCCACGATGCTACTGTACACAGTCACAGTGCATTTTGTAGACGGTGTGACAACTATACATTCTGCTATATTTTACCTGCAAATAAAATATTTATTGTGGATAAAGCGGATCCCTTTGTTTCCTTTAAACATAAGCAAATAAGGTTTTAAAACATGTGGTTAAACTTGTGTTCATATAGATTTAGTCATCTGTTGAGCTGCAGGAGAAAATATAGTTCAAAGTTTCATGTCCTTTTCCAAACATTGTTTCTCTATAATCATTGTCGATTTATTGGCGGTTAGTTTTACTCCACATAAAAAAGGACATTTTTAAATACCCCTGAAAGTATGGTCTAAAAAAAAAAAAAGTATTTAACATTACACATCAGTGTCTGGATATGTGAAAAATTCAACAGCGCCTATAACCAATATTAGACAATAGATACTAATGTGAAAACACTGACAGAGTGAAAGGCATCCCTACTTCACATGAACCTTTATAGAACAGAATCTGTGGCACCACTCGCCTTTATGACAGTTAGTGTTCCGGTTCAGTCTCACTCTGCTCACAGCATAATTTCTGGCTACATTAGGCAGCTGTTTTTAGAGAAAAATGCTCTAAGACATCAAGTGATCCCTACATTCCTAGCTTGAAATAACAGAGAGGCGCAGTTAGCAACTAGGTGATAAACATGGATGAGCATTTAGCAGCTAGAGAGCCTCAAGGGTTAGTATAGACACAGACAGAGCTAATGAGAGAGGGAAACGAGAAGGAATAAGTTTGACATGTTAACTTTGTTCACAATCTGTTTCCAGTGACCCAAGTGACCGAAAAACTTTCTTTTTACAAATTTAAACATTCTGGTGGAAAAAACTGTCATTCCTAATCATTACTAATTTACTGTCATAACTGGACGACTCTGCTAAATGTTTCATCAACTCAGTTTTAACATCTGGAGCAATCCACAATGACATTTAAAGATACTGATGCTTGATAACGGAGGGAAATGTTTGTAGAGTTCGCCTTTGGTTTGAGGAGACTGGAACAGTTTACAAATTAATGTATTAAAAATATATTACATATGAATGCCATGTTTCCTTCACACATTCCCACCATTTGAGGTTGGACTGGAAGGTTTTAGTTACCTCTTCCTTTGCAAGAAGTTTAAAAGCCACCTCAATGCCTAAGACACACATAGCATTCATATTCTTTTGACGTTTTTTTTTCAGAAACTGAGATGTAAACTTGACTTTCGGATAAACTAAACTGACCCAAACAAAAGCTGCACTTCCAGCGTGTCATCGTCATTGGCTCTTTTCACTTCTGTCAAATGAATTTCATACAAAACACTTTCAAAACAGGCGAATTCTTAAATTACATGTTAATTCATAGACGCACACAAAAAAAATAGTCTAATTAATGCAATCAAACAAATCTGTATTCCTAAAGATCTTGTCAGAAAGAGGATGCATCTTTTGCTCTGACAATCAAGCCCATTTTTTTTCTGCACACTGTGCCACACTCACAGCTGATCCGTCCTCGTGGAACGCTATCAGCCCGTGTGATGTTTTGAGTTATTATCACATGGCACGGCTTATCTTTTGTGAAGTATGGCCGCCATCTGACAGAGGCTGTGTCATTTGCAGTGGCTGAATGAACATAATGGCTGGTCTCTGGCCATTCGGCGGACCAGGACACATGCATGAAGATGACAGTGAGGACACTAAAGTCAATGCCCGCCAGGCTTTGACGTCTCACTGTTATTGTCTGTGTCAAGGTTATAGGAGAGGGGAGTGGGAAAAAAAAGAAGGTGCAGGTCAAAAATTATGATGCATGCAGAGCTGTCATCTCATGAAGGTGAATATTACAGGCAGTGCTTGTATGGATGGATGGATGGATGGTGGATGGTGTTTCCTCCTGTAATAAATGCTTCTATTGTGGGTTAAATAATCCACAGGTCCCCTGAAACCTAATCAACCAACACATAAAACCTGGTTTGGATATCCTGCATGTGTAGCTGCTGTTGCTTAAAACTGTTTTTTTTACACCCTTTTTTCATCCCAAGGTCAATTTCTATGTAACCAACCCCAAACACATTTCACATTCAAGTGTTCACCCTCCATGTGACACCCGCCCACCCACCCACACCTGGAGACACACGCGCGTGCAGAGGGAGGGGTGGGTTGGTTGGTATACGTCACTGGTGTTTTTCCTTTTGCTTTTCCTTTTTTTTTTTTTTTTGGCTTCTTAAAGTGGATTGTGGCTGTCAGTAGCAGTCAGGGAAGCTTCATTAGTCGTCAGAAGGGGAGGCAAGGCTGTGACTCATGCCTGCCTGAAGAGACCAATGGGCAGCCGGAGCCTGAGATATAAATAACGAATTAAAAAAATAATAGTATTCTTGAGGGAGAAAAGGGTCAGTTGCGCGCCGCTGGATGGGATTTTATTAGTGCGCTCTGCTGGTATTCCGCCGCCACTGGACTGTTTCTTGTCGCGCCTTTGGGTGGCAATTGTTCCATTTAGTTGTACTTTGTGAGGACTCGACAACCTGTGAAGCCGGTAAGAAGCATCCTCCTTTTATTTCAAGCTGCGCCCTTCCTTTTGCTGTGGCTTCTTGTGCGTTCGTGTCTTTTTCAGACTATCGAAGCTGTTTTTGGAGAGGGAGAAAAAAAATGTTAACAAAAAATAATATTCTCTGCGTCGTTTGAAATAATTTAGTCCGTGATAAGTGACAGGGATGAAGAAGGAATTCATCAGCTCGGTTCATGTCATGGTGACATTGAGTAATGATGTTGTGGAATATTCTTGTTCAAAGCGCGACTTAATTGAAATGTCGATTGCTGAGTCAATAGGTGAACAGACAGTATCGGTGCATGTTATGTTTTATTTGTTGCTTAAAACCACCTGTGCGACACGATGTTGTTGATTAATTTAGTTTTTCTAATTGCTTAAATCATCTCACCGGCGGTCAGAGGAATGTGCGTTTTAATCTTTCTGTTTTTTGCGCCTTAGAAATATCAGTTGTTTTGAGCTCAACAGACATAAAACTCAGATATTTTAAGAGTCTGGTGCTGCCCTGCATCGGACTCACAGCTAAAGATAATTATAATTGGGCTTTATTAATCCAAGAGACTGTAAGAAGAACCCGTATTTCTAATGTCCAGCTCACTGACTTTTTCTTATTATTCAGCCTGTATTCTGGAATCCAGTGTCAGATGCACTGATGGATTTAATGGGCAACTAAAAGCAAGAAATATTAATGACAATATCTGACACGTATATTTATGTAGATATTTTCTTATTTCCAAGAGGCGCATGTGTACCCTGATGTGCGTATTCCTTGTGCGTCGTGCGCAATTCGTTCCAAATTGCGCGGCTTGATGCTGCCCTTTGGGGCTGAATGGCTCCTGGCGACGCACAGCAGATACCATCGTCTTCTGATCAAACTCAGGCCTAAACTGAGCGCAGTTACTCAAAATTGATGTTTTCAATCTGACTTGAATTCCACCTACAGGCGCTCATAACACTTGACCGTTTTGTTTGCAGTTGAATTATTTCCCTGCTGGAGATCCGACAACAGAGGACTGATGGCCACGTCTGAACCGAGAGCCACCGGCGGGGACCAGGACCCCAACTCGGCTAATTTAAGACCACCGTCCGCAAGTAGGTCCCCTCGCTCCTCTTCCTCTTAATGACACCCGTGGTCCAGCATCGATTTCCCCGAGAGTAGTTAAGGCTGTCCCTCTCCGGAGCGCGCAGGCTGTGCTTACAGAACAGCCCAGTGTGCCTTGCTCAGAGACACTTCTGCAGTGCGCTCTGCTGCCAGCACAAAGCCTTAAACTCGCTTCACCCCCCCGTACGCCTCTCTCAGCCCCTGTCTCCCCCCCTCCTCCCTCTCTCTCGCTCTCGCTCTCTCTCCTCCGTCCCTGTCTGATAAAAGCGAGTCTCGCCCGGGCCATTTGCTGTGTGGGCTCCGTCGTTAATCATTCCGGTTAAAAACAGAGCCATCACAGCTGCCTGTCGCTGTCTGGAGGATCAGCAGTGCGCGCCGAGCAGCGGACCTGGAAGACACCATGCGCCATTAGAGCTCGGGTATTTATAATGACCCAGGAGCATTATACTGATACACGTTTTCTTATTTTTAAATTCGCATTTTCCTTTTAAAAATCAGAATATTTCCTTCCTGTTTTCCTTCCTCTGATTCCATCGTTATCCTCTGGAATGATTTCGACCCATATTTATTAACGATATACTTCCGCAATAATACATCATATGTAATTTCCCATAGGGTTTTGTTTTTGTTGCTCTTAGAGAATTGTTTTTACCGTTGTTTTCTTTAAAAAAAAAAAAAAAAAAGGCATTAACCTATGGGTTAATTAATCATTTTAAGCCTTTGTCGCATACACAAAATCGACTCCATTAGAGCACACTTGAGCAGCCATCTGCAGTGCAACGCAGGGAAATAATTACAGGTTTTTGTCTTCAGCAAAACGTTAAAGGGGAAAAAAAAGACTACAGCTCCTTAGAGGCCAGAGAACAAATAGATGGTATATTAACTGTTTGTATGGAATAAAATCATTTGGAGTCTTGTATCTGTGGCCTTTGGGTGTCAATAAATATTTCTAAAAATAAAAAATAAAATAAAATAAAAAATCCCCCTAACGTCTTTCACATGTGAATTTGTGCCAAGAAAGAAAAGTCCATTAAAAAAAAGATGTTTGTTTTGTCTGACTTGCTCGTATACTGCTGCTGCTGCTGCTGCTGGATGTTGCCATTATCTCTCTGCCACGCTCCATCTCACGCCTGGCGGCTTGTGGTGTCTGTGCGTGCGTGCGTGTGCATGTGCGCGCGTGTGTTTGTGCCTTGGCCTCGGCCCCTCGAGCTGTTTCTCTCGGAATGAGATTGCCTCAGTAAATTTAAATACTTGTTTTTGTTTTTGAAACTTTTCCATCAGGTGCACTCGCCTCCCTCTCTCTCCCTCTCTGTCTCTCTCTCTCGCGCTCTGCATTCGACTCCCTCCGGCTTCCATCTCCGCTCACGCATGTCCACGCTCGGGTTTGTGCGCAACAGCGAGTGTGTTCCTCTGAATGTGTGCGTGCGTGCATGGAGTGTGTATTTCTATATATGAGATGCACTATATTCTATAAGTTTCTGCTTCGAGCCCTTGCTATAGACTTCCAGACCACAGACATTACCAGCTCGCTCCAGCCACATACTGTGTTTCACTCAATTAATTCCTGCCCTCCTCCGTGAGCTCATTTCACGGGTGTTAATTCCAGTCCGCCCCTTGGCTGGGTGTGTGAGCCGGCGTGGATTTGCCGTGCGGGCCACTGTCTGTCCCTATTGATTGGACTCAACTCGGAAATGTTATAAGACTCATCCCTTTGTGATCAGAGGGCGTTTGGGTACATTATGGACACAATTATTGGTCAACAAACATTCCTATTAATTCGAGAAAAAAAATAGCACACACACACAGAAAAAAAAACCAAGCCGAGATGAGAGAATCGCACACCTGGCCAAGAGCCGTCCGCATCACGCTTTCCACTGTGCTCACTGTGCTCCATCAAACCGCCTCTCCACATTTTTTTTCCTTCCGCGGCCTGCAGCGCAGAAACTCAAACGTTCATTCTGTTTTAGCCTACGAGTATGCGTGGATGCACGGATGCACACGGAAACTGGGGATGAAGATTTGTGGTAAGTTTCGTCTGGGCACAATTCTTGTAAACGCTTTTTCTGGAGGAACCACATGTCTTTTTTTTTTCTCTTTGGACAATAACATGTCTCCTAAAATGGAATTCCATCATAACTGTGATGTTCTTTTTTTGCCACTTTTTCTTTTTGAAATGTATCGCCTCGCATTCATTTAATATATTTTTTATGATCATTTTACGCATTTTGAGGCCTTCTGAAACAGGCCGTGATCCAGGCTGTGAAAGCAGAGCCATCCTCCACTGTCACTGTGCGTTTCCATCTCCCAGAGGTCAGTGGACATTAGCCTGTAGGTCTGGTGATGAGAGCCCCGGATCAGCCCCCCTGAACCCCACATGTCTTTTTCCATTTCACCACCGGGAGAAAAATCCTCAGGACAAGTCTGGAAATATCAAACAAAGCGAGCCTTGAAATATCTTGTAAATAACCGAGTGTTTTAACCTCCCATCGGAGTCATTTTTCTGCCAGTCTCTCTGATATTGCAGTAAAGACTGAAGGCGTGTTTATTTCTCCATCATTTCTGATTGTTCTAGTCACTCAAAAAATAAAATCTTTGGATAGTATTTTCTTGCGAGTGGACATGAATGTTGTGCGGATCTGTTCAAACGACATATCATCGACCGTTTTCGTTGCTGCACAAACCAGTTAAAGGACTGAAGGAGTCGCCATTTTTAGAAATTGACCATTAGATTTTAATTGGTTAAATGACATTTTAATGGAGCCGAATGGAAATGGGGTGGAAACATTTCTATACGGAGGCTGTGGCAGTTGGACACTCTCAAATATTGATTATGAATTTGTCATTTGGGTTTTAATGAGCAAGTTTCCAATGAAAAAAAAAACGAGACATTATATTTTATACTCTTGCAGATGACAAGGGTGTGTGGCTTCCACGTGTTTTACGCGTAATTAGGCGCACACATTATTACGCAGATACAGAAGGCCTAAAAAAAAAACCTGATAAATGGTGGAGTTTAAGACACAGTCCGGGCCTTGCAGAGGCAGACTGCTCCAGGGCTCTGCGTCCCTCATTAACTCTTCGTTATAGGGAGGGTATTTATCGGCTGTGTGGGTCATCGCCGCGGGCTGTGCTGCCCACTGAGCCGGTCAGTCTGAGCGCTCAGCGGGGCCTCCTCCTCCTCCTCCCCGGGGTGTGGCTGTGAGATCACAGGGCACCCAAACACGCCCTCATTTGGCCTGAACGCCTATAAGTTTGGCCTCCGGTGGGAAACCCGGTTCAGTCTGGAGCTGACTGTAAACAACATAGAATATTTGGAGATCCATTATTATTATTATTATTATTATTGTCTATTTTTGTTGTTTTTGTTTTTGTCATTTGGGTCGGGTTATGTCTGTGAGTGGGATGGACGTGTTCGGGGATAACTCGTTCTCGTCGCCCTGTAACACTTTAGGGTTCCTGCAGAAGAACAACAGTCTGGATGAGAAGGGGAGGCTCGCGGGCCAGAAGAACCTGCTCTCGTGCGATAACAGCGACAGGGACGCGCGCTTCCGACACACCGAGACCGACTTCTCCAACCTGTTCGCCAGAGGTGAGCGCCGGTACACCTGTGCTGCTGGACGACATCCTCACTCTGCACTCTGTTAATTGCAACCTATAGCTGCCTTAAAAAAAGAGAGAGAAAAAAATAACTTTTTAATGTTTCTTTGATACATTACTAGAATTGCACACTATGACCACATTAATTTCAGATTTAATAAACATTTTCAGACATGGATGCAGATTGTATCTGAACATTAGGGATGACACATTAAGCAGGAAGTCTGGGGATCCTCCAAATGTCACATAAACCACAGAAAAGCAAGCTGCACTCTAAAAATATATTAAAGGATTTTTTACCAGTCGCCATTTTTTTTAAACAATCTTACAGTCAATCTTACTTGTTTTGGTAAAATACAGACAATAACTCGTAAAATAGAGAAAAAGCATGAACAGGCCGAACCTTTAAGTAAAGCATACATCAAAAACTGATACTTTTCTAAACACAAATTTATTCTTTTACGTTTGACCTTAAAGTTGAAGAGTTTCACGATATTAAAATCTGCAAAAAATATCCATGTTGTACCTTTTTTTTTTTTAAATGCTACAGTATTTCACCACTTTTTATATATTTTTGCTGGCACTCTGGCCGCTAGATTTTTAACCGTATATCTTGGGTTTTTCTTAATTGTTGCCTCTATTTTTGTTATTTGTTTGCTCAAAAGTACAAGCCACAACATTGGTGGCCTCCTTACACCAGCTTAAAATTAACTTTTAGGACAATAAAGACTAAAGAAGCTTTCTTGTCTTTTTAAAAATGTCTTTTGAGGACATGATGAGCTATATAACACGGCTAAGATGGCGTCCATTAGTGTAAATATGGTTTTCTACACCAATGATTAGCATTGAAGACAAAGGGGAAATCCAGTTAAAACTCATTTTAATCATTTAGAATGTCAAAAATGTATTGGCTATTGGGTTTGGTTGTTTATTAATTTATTTGTACATGTAAAATAACGCAGTGACGCATTTTGCTTTAAGAAGTTAATGTTTTCTCCGAGAAGTCGCTTTACGTTGATTTATGACCATATATGGAGCTTCAGGTGAGGAGGCCAAGATGGCCGCCGTTAGCTTCTTAATGTTAGCTACCTTAATCAATCAGAGAAAACAGCATAGCAAAAGTAGGTCGCTAAAATGACTATAAACTCAGATGAAACCGGGCTTAATAATGACAAATCCCAAAGCGTTCTAAAAGCTACTTAATTACCACACTCAGATACTGAATTATTTGAATTAATCATCCACATTGTCTAATTTTCGTCTCTTAGACCTGCTGCCGGCCAAAAATGGAGAGGAGCCTACCATACAGTTCCTGCTGGAGGTGGTCGACATCCTCACGAACTACGTCAAGAAGACTTTCGACCGCTCCACCAAGGTGCTGGACTTCCACCACCCTCACCAGCTCCTGGAGGGGATGGAGGGCTTCAACCTGGAGCTGTCCGACCAGCCCGAGTCCCTGGAGCAGATCCTGGTGGACTGCAGGGACACGCTCAAATATGGCGTCCGGACAGGTAGGCCTTAACACCTTGGGGCTGTAGTCTGAGGGAGAAAATGGGGTTTTTATAACTGTGGCCTTTTGAATAATTCACACGGTGTCCTATGTTGTTTTAAATGTCAAGGGAATGCGCATTTTAATCGTTTAGATAACAGGAGACGGCAATACTAAATACAACCCACCATGCTTGCTGTAATATTAGAGCTCCGTACATTTCTGATATTTACATTTTCCGCTGTGTCGCTGTGAATTTTAATATAGCAAAAATAAAATCATGTAGTCAATTTTCCCGCGTTCAAATTAATACTGACGTGTTTAGTGTACTCATGTGGCCGCAACACAAACCAGGCCCATTAGAGAAGACGATGTTTTGCCAGATAGTGTGCGGCCTGTTAAGATGGCTGCCTTATTTATTGCCCCCGTGGTAATTCAGTTGACATGCTCCTTTTCTTTCCCCTCGACTTATTAAAAGCAAGTGTCGCCTGAGGGGATCCTAACACGGGCTGCTTCAAACTGTTAAAAACGACAACGCTCAAACTGTCCCTCGGGTTTCATATATCACGCAGTTGTCTACAAATGTATACATTTTTTTTCCCCTCCTTTCTTTTCAGAATATTTTGTGGTTGTATTATAATCTGTGAGGACTGGAGGAGCTGTCCGTGGTGCTGAAACATAGAGTCTTTGTCCAGCCTATTTCATTTTTTCTTTTTATTGTCCTTTAAAAAAAATCCTAATCATGACTGTTTATTATGTGAGTCATACTACACCACATCCACACAACACTTGACTGCGTACAGGCTCCGGGCCTGTTCACGGTGACTGTGTTTGCACGCTCCTTAGAGCCTAACTGGCTGTCATATAGTCCTTACCAATGTAATTATGGCACAGTGAGCAGTGCTATGTCAGATCCCTTAGGTGTCACGGCTGACCAGGGAAATACAAAATGAAATCGGAATGAGGTTTAACCCTGAGATGAAGAGCAGATCTTTGAGAATTAGGTTTATTTTATGTAATTAAAGTCGCAGGCTGTTAAAACCATAACAGGATAAGGCAGACATGCATGAATTATTGCTGTTTGTTTGTAACCTGTTTTTTTTTTTTTTTTTATTTTAGGTCACCCACGCTTCTTCAACCAGCTATCCTCTGGTCTGGACATCATCGGTCTGGCTGGAGAGTGGCTCACGTCCACCGCTAACACCAACATGTAAGCCTCATCTCTTATGTATGAAGGGGAAACACCTCCTTATGTCACAACAGGACAGCTCAGATTTCCTGTTTGTAGGCCACTGGAAATGGCCTCCAGTCATCATCATATATTGGCATAGCGGAAGTGCTCACGGTGTTCCCCTGAGCTCGCTCCACCACCGGTCAGGGCAGTTATATAAAGTGTTTGTTTCGTCCTGCAGAGACGGTGTATTGACAGATGGTGAGCTGCTGTACTGTATATCGGAGGCAGCCGAGCCCCAGGGGTAGTTAGATTGCATATTGATCTCAGGTCACAGTTACATGGTGGCCCAGTCTGATAGAGGGCATGAACCACATCAACTTCACACATTCTCAACACGGATACACACACACACACACACACAAACTGCGACACACACATGCTGTGAATAAGACGTGACTGTCTTATGATCACTGGAATAGAATGAGGAACATGTTACTGAGACTGCTGTACCATGTCAGAGTACAGATCACAAGAGTGCACACATAAACATTTTCACTGGGAGTAAACCAGCCTAATATTTACAGCTCTGTCAAATCACTCAGTGGATGGATGAATAAATCCGTCATTTTAATTTCGATTTTCTGAACGTGATCATTTCATGAAAATGAAGAGATCATTGTCTTGTTCACCAAAGAAATTTCTGATAATATGTTGTTGCTTATTCGCAGCCATGTTGCAGCCAATAATGATTTCATCTGTCGACTGTTTTCATGTTAAATTGACAATCATTTAGACTATAAAATATGTAGAAAGTAGTGAACATTTCCCATCATGTTTTCCTAAAAGGTGACATTAACAAATGTCTTATTTTGTCCAAAGTCAAAAACTAATCAATTTATTGTTAGATAACATGAAGATGAGCCGGAAATGATCGGAATCAGAAGCTGAAAACATTGAACTGGACATCTTTGATTGAGAAAAACAATAATAAGTAGATCGACTTTTTTTGTGTCAGCTCTCTTATGTGTAAGGAAGATAAATCAAGACTTCCAAAATAGTCGTGATAGTCAAGACTTGAATTCTGATAGACGGTAAGAAAAGCAGACTTAACATCAAACATCAACAGATTCCAATGCAGTCACTCATTTAAAGCAAGACTTTGACTTGGTGACAGTGATTTAGAGTGCTGCTGACTTCTTTTATGCTACCATTTCACATATAACTGCAAAGACAGTGGGATGTGCAGCACAACACAGAACAAACAGTCGGCAGAAGACAATCCACTCCAGACCATATATACCAGCTATTCTCCAGCTCCTGTGGCCACGATCTTCTCTCCAATCTGGCTGCTCAAGAAAAGATTAAGCATAATGATAATAAACCAAAAGCTAGGAGAAAACCGAGACACTTAATTTATCCAATTTCTTAAAACATTAGCTTAGGAAACCCCCCCTCCGTCTTAGAAAAACTTTCCCATCTCATCTCCTGGTTGGAAGAATGCCCTGGGAGACAGGGCCATTGACTTCCCGCACTCGCTTGCGCACACTTCCATAATGACACACACACCCACATGCACACACCAGCTCTGGCTGTCCCAGATACAGCAGCTAGGGTTTCCAGTCCATTGACTGCAGGCTCATTGTGAGCTGGTCTTAGCAGATAGGCCAGCTGGGCCCCACACTGACACACAATGTCCTCCGGCAGCACAGAAAACCCTGTTACATTGTGGAAACTGGCTGCTGCAGCTCCCTGCGGAGTGCTCATTCCGGCTCCATTGTCCCCGTGGATACAGACCGGCTCAGTGCTCCTCTGAGGGGCTGAGAGGAGAGTGTGGTTGGGGGTCAGAGGGTTAGTCACATACAGCCACACACACACACATACACACACACATTCAAACACAGACTCACACACATTGAGTGCCCTTGATGATGATAATAAGGGCATTTAGGGGCTGTCCCTGGAGACAGGCAGGTGACTGAGGGGTAATTTTCACCCTGAAAAGACCAATGATTGGCTCTGATTGTGATAATGATCACCATTATTGTCATTACAGCGTGAAATGACTCAGAGAGAAGGAGAATTTTAAAAAGGTGCACCGGTTTTGTCCCTTTTTATTCTGTGGCTGGGATCAGATTTAAGAGAAAAGAAAAGTGAGACATCCAGGACATTAAACACATTTGTCTGCTCTATATGAACCATAATTTCATCATATCAAAGAACCATATAATGTTAAAATTAGGCTTGTAGGAGGCTGAAAAATGAGACATTTTGTCTTCTCTGTGATTTTATCCTTTGTTGTGGCAGATAGTAAAAACCCAGAAGTCATAATTTGCTCTGGTGTACTGACTAGAAGCAAATATTCTAATCAAATCCAGCCCATGGATGAGCCCGCAGCAGGAAGAAAATGTCTTTTTCTTGGGGTTTTTTTTTTCTCATCACTCTGCTTTTAATTCAATTTCTCTCTGTCCTCAACTACGTCTTTCAATCTCTTTTCTTTTATCCACCTATTCCAGCCGTTTCTGTGTGCTTTGTTTTGTCCTGTCTCTTCTCTGTGGGCTTTTCTCTGCTCACGCTGCGTCCATCTCGTCCTCCTCCTCTTCCCTTTGTTGTCCTCTGTCACAATTTCCTTCAGTGCATTGTCTCGCTATACCTCCCTCTCCTCGCTGCCTTTATCTACCCTCCTTTCTCTCCGAACTACAAAACGCTTCTGTCCTCATTTAGATATGTACTTGTGAAGAAAACAGGGAGGAAGTGAAGAGGAGAGGATTTAATGCTGTTGTTGATTTAGGTGGTGGCTGGTGGAGCCACAGTGGTAGAAGTGGAGGAGGGTTGTGTAAGTGGCCTCATTAGAAGCAGGGTAAACAGGGATCAGTCCTGAGGGTGTGTGTGTGGGAGCTGCTGAGATGGCTTGTCATTTAGCAAAGAGGGCAAAAGCTCAGGCCTCAGAGTTCTGTGATGTCTTTAACCTACTTTCGCTTCTCTGAGAGTTTTGTTGCATTGTTGTCCGGGGGACTACCAGGCTTTTCATCTTTTATTAACTGACAAAGAGGTCAGAAATACATCCAGCTCATCTCCAGCAGCATTCTTCTTGTGTTGTGAAAATCACTTTTATTTTTTTTTTCATCCTTTCTCTTCTCGTTCTTTTAATGAAATAATGAAATTCATTGACACGGGCTCTTCCTGAGTTTCTGTGTTTTTTGGGGCCAAACGAGGCTCTTATCTCCTGCAAACACTCTCTCTCCTTGTCTTTCTGTCGCACACACACACACACTCGTACACATTCGAGTTCTCTCAGCCATCAAATCAGCCTCATTCAGAGTCGCCACTGAGATTGGCAGGATTGACAGATAGCCATCAGAGCTTTGTGTGCTTTAATTAAACTACTGAGTGATTTTAGAAGGCATTTGAATATGAATGTTTGCTGGTTGACTCCTATCAGACACTTTTTAATTAGCCCAGTCAGCACAAGCTCCACTTTGTGCTCGGTGGATGGAATTATTGAAAGGCTAATGAAAAAATCATCGACTGTGTGTGTGTGTGTGTGTGTTAGTGTGTGTCTCTCATCTGCAAGTGTTTGTGTGTGAGAATCTCCTTTCATTCAGCAAACCCCGTAGCAATGCTGAACTTGTGATATGATTGGCAGGTTCACCTATGAGATCGCTCCGGTGTTCGTCCTGATGGAGCAGCTGACTCTGAAGAAAATGAGAGAGATGATTGGCTGGCCAAACGGAGAAGGAGACGGCCTGTTTTCTCCAGGTTAGCGTGTTAATCACAGCCTCTACATAAAATCTGAGTGTGTGTTATCTTTTTTTTTTATGGATGGTAGCAGCTTTTCCCCATAAGCAGGGTGTCAGTTTATTAATTTCTGTAATAATACTGCATGCCCGCCGCTGTCCAGGGTGCTGATGTGTGCGCGTCTGTTTCGTAGGCGGCGCTATCTCCAACATGTACAGTGTGATGATCGCACGGTACAAGTATTTCCCCGAGGTGAAGACCAAGGGCATGTCTGCAGCTCCCCGCCTCGTCCTCTTCACATCTGAACATGTACGTGATCAGACGATTCCAATAAAGTAGATTCTACGCTTCATTGACTTTAGAAAAAATAAAATATAAACGTCCTATTACCTCTCACACAGCCTGCTGTTGGCATCAACACCTTATCACACTTGAACTTGTTCTATGACACTTATCCAGATTGTTTTCTCCTGACTAGATCCTTGCTTGTGTTGTATGTGCTCTCAGATGTACGTCGCTTTGGATAAATGAAATTGTAAAATTGTAGTAGATGCATTGACATCAGGTAATAAACAGCAGACCTAGCAAAGTCAGGACAATGGTTATTACAAAGGATTCTTCTTGCCTTTATTACATCTGCTTTCATATTAAAATAATTATACACGTTTTGACAGCAAGTAAGAGAAAAGTCAAGTAGGAGTTAGCTCATAAGGTGTTCACTCGTTTTCAGTTTAGCTGTTATATCAATGACGGATGAAATATTCGTCCCCACAGAGCCACTACTCCATAAAGAAGGCTGGAGCCGCTCTGGGCTTCGGCACTGAGAACGTGATCCTGCTGAGCACAGATGAGAGGTTTGTAGTGGATTTATTGTTGTCATTTAAAGCCACAATCAGCGCAGACACCACATAAATATGTGCAAAATATGAAGCCATAATGATGCCACGATGCTCTCATTTTCAGAGGGAGAGTCATTCCTGCAGATCTCGAGGCCAAAATCATCGACGCTAAGCAGAAGGTCGGTGTCTTTCTCTCAATTTGTTTTCCTTGCAGTTGCTTTTTTTTCCCCTGTATTTTATCTCTCTCACCAAAATGTTGTCCTTCTGTCGTGTGTTAATCCTGCAGGGTTACGTGCCGCTGTTTGTGAACGCCACAGGCGGCTCAACCGTGTACGGAGCATTTGACCCCATCAATGAGATCGCTGACATCTGTGAGAAATACAACTTGTGGCTGCATGTCGATGTGAGTAGCAGGCACCGGATCAGCTGCTGTAGTATTCGATGCTGCGTTTCTTCATGCACATCCATCTGTAACGCTGTTCTCTCTCCTCAGGGTGCGTGGGGTGGCGGACTCCTGATGTCAAGGAAGCATCGCCATAAGCTCAATGGAATTGAGAGGTCAGCATACGGGAACAGATGTGTTGTGATTTAAAAAAAAGCTTTAATGAAACCACATTAACATATGTGATAAATGCTGCAGGGCCAACTCTGTCACATGGAACCCTCACAAGATGATGGGCGTCCCTCTACAGTGTTCAGCAATCCTGGTCAGAGAGAAGGTACAGAAAACACACAGTCACAAGATGTTGGGTTTCCATTACTTTCAAAGACATTACACAGACTTGCACTCATTTCCTTGAGACTAACATCACCCTGACATGAACCTAAACTTACCTTAAACCTACTTTGACCTTAAAATTTGATGATTTATGCTTTTGAGACCCCAATGTGTCCCCATTATGTGACTGTTACCAGATTTCTGTTCCCACAACACAATTAACACAAGCGCACACACACACACAAACTCTCCTTATTCCAAAGACAGAAGATTTATAAGCCTTCACAACTCAACATTTTTAAATCTTCAGCTTTATATTCTGACATGTTCTGTACCTGGATTATTTCAGTTTTTTTATATCCATATCATCAATAGTGTATCATAGTTGGAGTCAGTGAAGTTTCTACATCGTGCTCGGAGCAGAAGAGCTATAGTAGACATGTTAACAGTGTACGTACTTTTTGTTTGTCTGCAGGGAATCCTAGCGGGCTGTAACTCCATGTGCGCTGGCTACCTGTTCCAACCAGACAAACAGTATGATGTCACCTACGACACAGGGGACAAAGCCATCCAGTGTGGCCGGCACGTCGACATCTTCAAGTTCTGGCTCATGTGGAAAGCCAAGGTGAGATGGAGGGAAGCTCTTCTTTAACCAAGTGTCTTGTAAACACCTTAAAAAAAGCGTCACACTCGGTGTTTCTTATTGTAATAATTGCCCGACGGACTCTTTCCCCTGCAGGGCACCATCGGGTTTGAGCAGCACATTGACAAGTGTCTGGAGCTGTCTCAGTACCTGTACAACAAGATCAAGAACAGGGAGGGATATCAGATGGTGTTTGATGGAGTGGTGAGCTTCCTCTGACTTCGTATTTTATTTATGTTGGTTCTGAATCACAAAGGTTAGTTTAATATTGTGCTTAAAGGTCCCATATTGTGCATCTTTTCAGGAAATTGATCAAAGTCTCACACGTCCCCACAGTGTGTCTTTAAGTTTTTCATCTCAAAATACTGCAAACATGGTTAATTTCACGCTGATTGTTTATTGGTGGTTAGCACCGTAGAGGACACCCAGGATCTTTCTGCGTTTCGTTTGCATGTTCTCCCCGTGCAGCGTGGGTTCTCTCCAGGTTCTCCAGCTTCCTCCCACAGTCCAAAAACATATTGAGATTAATTGGTGATTCTAAATTGTCCGTAGGTGTGAATGTGAGTGTGCTTGGTTGTCTGTCTCTAAGTGTAGCCCTGTGATAGACTGATGACCTGTCCAGGTGAACCTGCCTTCACCCTGAGTCAGCTGGGATAGACGCCAGCCCCCCATGACCCTCATGAGGGTTAAGCGGTGTATAGATGATGGATGTATAACCAGTGGTTTTAGGGCTGATTTAAACAAGCTGTTTTGCTCTACAAACCAATGAGCTGCTGCTGCTCTCGTCTCCTTCAGGAGAAACAAGCTGCCTACATCTATGGCAGTGTGTCCTTATTTTGTTTTACACCTTCAACTTCATAACAATCACAAAACACCACAAAAATTTAATTTTCACCGTATGGGACCTTTAAGAAAAACCACGATTGGAGGGCTAGCGACCAAAAAAACAAAAGATTCAGTGTTTCTTCTCTTTCATTTTGCTTGATGTAAACAAAAAAGAGATGTGTGTTTATTCACTGTGCGTATTTCTGTGTGCAGCCCCAACACACCAACGTCTGCTTCTGGTACATCCCACCCAGCCTGAGGGGAATGCCAGAAGGTGATGAGAGGCGAGAAAAACTCCACAGGGTACGACTCCCATCACCTCTCACCTTTTTCTCACAACTAATTTCTATTTCTATGAATCACTGTCTAAATTGTTTTTCCTTCCACCAGGTGGCACCAAAGATCAAAGCCATGATGATGGAGTCTGGGACCACCATGGTGGGCTACCAGCCTCAGGGCAACAAAGTCAACTTCTTCCGCATGGTCGTGTCCAACTCCGCGGCCACCCAGTCCGACATCGACTTCCTCATCGACGAGATCGAGAGGCTCGGTCAAGATCTGTAAACCTCTCAGCCGCCTCTGGTGACTACAGGGCAAAACTACAGTCTTTTATCGGTTGTATTTCACAGGCGAAACATTCACAGTGCTGCAGACAGAGAAATGATAGGACACGTCTTTGCCTGAAGCGTTCTAAATGTTTCCACAACTGAAGAGAAACTAGCAGCGAGAGAGACTTTGAGTTTCTCTCCAGCTCTGACCCTTAGAGTTCCTTCTATAGATAAAATATATAAACAGTATCTGAAGTCTGCAGATACAACAAATATGATCTAATGTGTGACTGAGCTGTGGGACCTTGTAATGTGTGTGTGTGAGATCTGGTTTTTGTCCGGTGTATTTTGTCTTTTAATGTCTGAGCGAGTGTGTGTGTGTGTGTGTGAATTTGGTAAAACAATAAAAATGGGGGAAAAAAGCACAGATCAAAATATAACAAGTATCATCCAGTTATTCTGCTGTATCATACGTTTGCTACACGCAGCTGAATCACAGGTGCTTTCAGCTGTACGTATATTTAACCTCGATTTGTCCTGAACCAGTGTCCGAAGCCCCCGAAGCAGCGTTTGTGTGCAGGTGTGCATGTAGCACACTGAGTGTATCCTGTCGTGTGTTTTAGGCTAGCACTGTGTTAAAAATAAGCTAATGTGCACAGCGTAGGTGCCAAGTGTGTGAGGATTTAGTAACCGCCTGCAACAGAGCTACAGTCTGCAATACTTTCCCTCATAGAAGATTAGATTAAGATTTAAAACGTCCTCAGACCACGAGAGACGACCTTTAACTTGTAAAACGCTGGCTCGTTGTTTGTTCCATGCAATCATGTGATACCCATGTGTGTTTATAACACTGTTAGAATATTAATATTTGATTCTATAATACATACTGTTTGCAGATTCAGGTATTTTATTGTAAATGTATCTTTATGTGTATTACATGGTAATACATTTGTAATCACAGGAATTGAGTAAAGTTTATTTATAGTGATTTTGTCAGCCAAAGAAAGAGAATGGGGAACAGAACAATCCATCGTCCTTCGTGTATTACTTCTTATAGATTATAGGTGTTTGTAAAATGTTACCTATAGACCTTCGACTGCGATGCAATTTCTATTGTGCGTTTCTTTCTGTGATTGTGAGTCTTTTTGACTGAATGTTTTGAGATGACTGACTGGCCTTCTGATGAGATTAAGAATGAAGTCTATTTAATCCTCCGGCCGTAGTGGCGGTCTTTTATTTTAGCGAGAAGCACAAGGATGTGAGAATGTACTCTCTCCTCTTGAGACTGAGAAGAAAGAATCGTTGTGTCTGTCTGAATCCTAATGCATTTACTGTAATATAGTATATATTAATTGTAATACATATTACTTGTATTCTCAGTGTTACAGGAGCTCAATGGAATATCTTGTATAAAGGTTCCTGTCGGTGTCTTTGCACAATGTTCACCTTTCTTTCTTCCATTGTAAATGGATGTGTATTATATAAAAGTATTTATGGTAAATAGGGACCATATGTGAATGGCACAATTGCATAAATCATATTTAAGGTAATCTGTGTACTGTATGTGGCCCGTGACTCTTGTACGTGAGCAGTGTGGTTTCTGATGAAGCCGACTGTACGAGAACGCTTCCCAAGAGGTTTCCAGTAGGCACTTTAACAGAATCATACCATCTTGAAAAAGATCTTTAATAAAGTCTATTAAAGGGAAAACTGAGTCGGACTTATTCAGACGCACATCCATCAACTACGTTTTGCTTTAGCTGCATGAATTGCACCCACAAGAAATGACATTTTATTTCTGTCTGTACTCTAAAGTTTCCCCTCTATGAGAAGCAACACAGATATATACCATCGCTTCTCTGCCTAATCATCCTCAGAGGGCTTTGTTTGGCCTCCAGCTGCGTGTCCAATCGACTGTTCTCCGGCATTAAACCTCTTTTCTCTCGCTTTTCTCTCCTCTCCCATTCTCACTTACTCTCTTCTTTCCTTCATTCTCTCTTTCTCCGCCACCTCTCTGTTCTTTTCGCCCTTCGAGCTGATTCAGCCTCATTAAGACTCCATTTCACAGAGAAACAAAAGCATTGGTTCCAGTGTTTCGTAACCTTTGAATGGAGGGCATGGAGACATCAGAGGGGTTGTGGAGTGGAGTTTCTGGATGGGAGCTGCAGAGATGTGCAGCCAGCGCCCTCTGGTGGTGACTTCCTGCCTGCACAAGGAGGATTAAACTGAGAAAACCTTATGAAAATGCTTCTAATGTGTTACACAGCAGGCTTTCAAAATAAGAGTATGATAATTAGTACGGTTACAAGTAAAAATAATTTTTTTGAGCATGTTTGCTTTGCAGAGAGCATGAAACAAACTTTTTAAAATCTTTTTCTTGAACGAGGTTTGAAGAGTTTGCACTTTGTTTGGATGTTTAATTTAAACTACGGAGCTTTTACTCTGCTGACAGACCATCAGATAAGGTTACTTCTAACATCAGATATCTATTACAGATCTAAAGTGCAGCCAGCAGGAACGTCTTTACTAGGAAATAGTTTCAGGCCTGAAATACCTGCAACAGACGATTAGATTTCTAGTATCTCTGATATCTTCAAGAAGAAAAGGTTTACTTTTGTTGTCAAACTGCAACAGGACAAGTTTTTTTTTTTGGGAGGGGGGAGGAAAGTTGGATTGTGTATATTCCAACTATACAAGCCTCATTTGTTTAATGTTAACGTTCTATCTGTTTGGTAGATTAATATGAGCATCAGTAACGTGCTATTAGGTCTGAATTTCTATGTTTTGTTTCTTTCTATTCATTCTAATGGTCCTATTTTAAATACTTATTATCACCTTTTGTTGAATTTGTATTTTGCAAAAGTCTAATTAAGTTCCTGTCTTGTAAGATAAAAAAATCCTAAAAGGAAAAAACAAAAGCATTCCTCACTGAGTACAATGTAAAGGGATTTATGAGATTTGTCGCCTAAATTGTAAGTAGGGTTGTTTTAATAATCTCTGCTATGGTGTCATTTTTATGACAGTTCAACAGCACATAGTGAAAACAGATGAGCTTCAAAATTAAGCATTTGAAATATTAAAATGAATTCTAACATCTGAAAAAAATGAATATTAAAATGAAGTAACGTTTCTTTCTGTTCTCAGGTGTACAAAGAGAACATTACGGTATGTAAATAAAGACAAGTATAACCAATCATCTGGGATTCTCTTGGTTTAGATTGGTTCTTTGGGGGGATGACTACACGTGACAGAAAGCATTATTAGTCCACATAAAGGAAATGAGCTTGTGTTAACTTTCCCTTGATGAACAAAATGTCTGTTACACTTGAATAAATGAATGCACAATTAATAAAACTGCTTGAAAAAAAAAATCTCCACAGTTCCTATGACTTCGACACTGGGGATTTTCCACTATACAGACAAAACCCTACACATTGGCCACTGAGAATAATAATTTGTGGGAGGATTTTCTATCAAAGAGCTGCTAGAATGTGGTAATTAAAAAAACAATTCACTTTCTAAGCTTTAAGCTGTAGGAGCAAAACATGCAACAAATATCAGTCATGTGAATCTCAGTGTTCTGTATTGACAGCGATTAAGTATGTTGACTTTTTAAAACACGCTCCTCCTTGATGGAAAAAAGCAGCCTGGTTTTCAAAGCCTTGCCCTCTGCCCCATAAAAGCTGGGAAATGAAAGGACACATAATACACTGCAATTCAATACAGAAGCAGCTCCGGGGCTAAAAGATGACCTCACTTCTCAGAATGGTTACCACCTGCTTTGTGTCGTAGATAAATAAACCTACCAGACCATAATCCATATAAAACCTGTTCAAACTCAACCCCTCAGAAGCCCAAATTCAAGGTTTAGAAATAGTTTTACAATACACACTGAAGTCGCATTGTTTTCTAACTGTTATTTAACTGTGTTTTTGTATGGAGACAGTTATGCAGCATACACTGTACATATATATGTAGTTAAGATGAGATACATGAGAATAGATTCACTTCAGTATCTGGTGCAACATTTACTCAGTATTACAATATGCATGTGAAATCTTGAAAGATACGATTTAGAAGATATAATACAAGTCAGCCGAGTTTTTCAACTATCAAAGAAAAGAAACTGTGAGTGCATGTACTGAAAATGGCCCTTCATTCTTAATTCTTGCTAACTTAATTAGTTTATACACAAGTTCTTTGTTCCATTGCTTTTTTTAAAATAAAAAACCCCATGGTTTTTGTCGCTGTCACTACGACTCTGGTTTATTTTACATCTACATTGTTACTGGTGAGTTTTGACCATCTTATTCTAATTAGAAAGTTTTTCTAACTCTTGCTATCGAACCTGCAGAGCATGAAAATTGTTACACTGGACTTGATAAAAGCTTTGTAGAAGAGCTTAATTACAGCAGAAAGTTTTAAATAAGAGCTTATAGAAACTTTTCAATCATGGCACACAAACTGAAACTGTGGCACTTGTTAAATTGAGTACAAATAAGGCAAAAAGAGTTTTATCATAACTCAGTCTGTTGGTCTTTGCTTTAGAGCATCTGTAGCGCCTCCCAGAGGGCAACAGAGAGAAGACAAGAAGAGGACCCACTACACCCATTCTGGTCCCTGATGTGTGTCTGGAGGCCACAGCCCACTGGATGGTGATGGATGAAAAGAAAAGGAGATGCAAAGGTTCACCTAAAGCCACACACCAAAAATGTGATGTTCACCTCTGTTTCACATCAACCAGCAACTGCTTCCCAAGGTTCCATACAGAATAATACAGACTGTGCTTTGTAAAAAAAAAAATTTAAAAAGAAATAGAAAAGAGTGAGAGAGAGAAACACCAGTTCAGTCAGAACCCCACAGGAACACACATTCAGAAACACAAACACACACAGCAGCTAACCTCTAACCCACTGACTGATCAACCATCTGTGGCTGATGTTTGTGGAAATAAAATCTATTGGAATAAAACTTATTCTAATATATTTATTGCTCGTTTGTTTTTCATTCCACTTGCTATATAATATAGAAAACCTTGGTGTTTTAGTACCCTCATAGCATCTTGCTGTGAAATATTGTTCCTCCTACAATAAAAATTCATGCCATAAGGGGTTAATTTAAAAATTGCAGTGGTTTATAAAATAAATAGGTGGAATTAAAAGTTTCAATTTTGTCAATAAAGGAGTTTAAAACCCGTCTAAGATGAATAAAAGCACCTGCAGTGTTTTGAACGCAGAGCTGTTTGAATGAACAGGAATCTGTAATCGTCCAAAAGGCGTTATTTCCTGCCACGTTACGGCGCATGCGCATCGCTCCGCTCGTCATTTGGCGACGTGTACCCGGTGTGTGAAGCGTTCAGGTATCCCACCTCTGCAGGCTAACAAGCTGCCGTAGAAACGTTGAAAAGTCCCAAAAGAGCGAGACCATGGGAGGTTCGCAGAGCGTGGAGATACCGGGAGGCGGCTCCGAGGGCTACCACGTCCTCCGGGTGAGTTTTCAGCTTCAACAACCCGCTGTTAGCTGTTAGCTTAGCATCCGCTAAGAGGCGGAGGATTCCCGGCTCTGTGTGTTGACGAGAGGCCGGGGATGAGCGGTGCGGCCTCCGTTTGAATAACTCAACACTCTGTCAGGGAAATGTTGTGTGCTTTAGGCTTGTGTCAGTTTTCCATATTTTTGTGTATCCCTGTTGTGTCGGCTACTGAAACATAGTCACCAGCAGCTGAGCAGCAGTAGGGTTGGAGCTAGCTAAGGCTACGTAGCTACTGAATGACAGTTGCCAAGCTGGATTCACTCATACATCCATTATCGGACACTTTCTCTGTGCACGCTGCTGCTTTTACCTTGTTTTGTTGAATTTGAATCATGATAACAAGGTAACACTGTCTGCGTAGCTAACGTTGGTCGTCCTACTCCAAGTTTTCAGACGTGAATTATCAGTAACATTAGGTAGCTAGTAGGTATAGTGGGTAGCCAGTAGCTAACATAGATGCTAAAGTTGACATCAGGGCAGTTGTACAGACTAAGAGGGGACTAGTCGCATCATATCTGTCCAATATAGTAATTCATAAGTGATCACAGTGGTATCTGTGCACATTATAACCAAAGTCAAAATCATATCTGACTTGTTTGTATCCCAAAAGTTGCTCAATTGAAAGCCACTGAATGGATGGCTCACGTATGTGTTGGTCAGTACTATTTATTTACATGACAATCAATAACATGCAAAAAGCGTCACAGTCCAGCCACTCAGCCTGCCTCTCATCTTTGTGCAGGTTCAGGAGAACTCGCCTGGACACCGAGCAGGGCTGGAGCCTTTCTTTGATTTCATTGTCTCCATCAATAACACCAGACTGGTAAGAAAAGGCAGCAAAGCAAGTGTAGCAAGTGCAAAACATGAGGAATGCTATCTTTCATGGTCGCCTATTCTGTCTTCGTCTTTGTTTTCCACAGAACAAGGACAATGATACCTTAAAGGATCTGCTCAAAGCCAGTGTGGAGAAACCAGTCAAGATGCTGGTTTACTCCTCAAAGACCCTGGAGTTGCGGGAGTCTACAGTCACACCCAGCAACTTGTGGGGGGGGCAGGGCTTGCTTGGTGTCTCAATTCGCTTCTGCAGCTTTGAGGGAGCTAATGAGAATGTTTGGCATGTGCTGGTAGGTAGCTGCAAAGGCTTAACTGCATTGTGTTGTCTCCATATACGTGATGCAGCATAAATTTGTCTGTAACAGGAAGTGGAGCCTAATTCCCCAGCAGCTCTCGCCGGCCTGCGGCCGCACACTGACTACATCATTGGAGCCGACACTGTTATGAACGAGGTACCTGCTCAGCACTTTCGGTTCTTGCTGCAGATTCTCCACACGATGCTGATTGTACATCTCCTCCTTTTGTTGACCTGCCATCCCTCTTTGTGACTATCTGCAGTCTGAGGACCTGTTCTCTCTGATAGAGAGCCACGAGGGGAAGGGCCTGAAGCTCTATGTGTACAACACAGACACCGATAACTGTAGAGAGGTGGTCATTACACCGAACAGTGCTTGGGGAGGAGAGGGCAGGTAATACGCACGCTTAATCACACCTGCACCCAGATGTTCTGAGGTATTTGTTTCGGGCCTTTATGATACTGACAGTGCAGGGAGAAGGTGAATGACATGCAGCAGCAAATTGTCCCACTCACCTGGATTAGAACTGGGAACTCTGCACATGGGATAAGTGCCCTGCGCCTGCTATCCCCTGTAAGAAGCAGATATTTAAGAGTTGACATACTTTAAAATGAATGTAAATAATGATTTTCAGTTGATTACACCTCAAATTAGCCTCACAATCAAACAGAATTTTTCAATTACTTTGGCTTACTTGCTTTAAATCATTAGTAAGAATTGATAAATACATCCCATTAATGTTGTTTTCAGTTGGCATGGATGCTGTGGTTGTAATTGCGAGAGCAGTCAACCTCCAGCTACGTTGTCCATGCTGGTTACCTTTCAGTCACTGTTTTTCCTGGATGTAGCCATTTTCCCTCTCTGATACAGTAGGTTGATTGATTGAACACCAGAGTGATTTAAACACAGAAAAAAAAGGGAACTGTAGGTGATAAATCAAAGGTCTAAAAGCAGGCTAATTTCACAGAAGTTTGAATAAAAAACGTTAGATTTGTCGGTTGGATTCTCAACATTCTTCTCGTCTTTTTCACAGCCTTGGATGTGGAATTGGTTACGGATACCTCCACAGGATTCCTACCCGGCCTTTTGAGGAGGGCAAGAAGATCAGCTTCCCTGGAAACTCTCCCAGCGAGCCTGTCAGTCCGCTGAAGGACGGATTCACGGAGGTCAGAGCTGTTATCACTGTTCTCCACTCCTCAGTTCACATTGAAATTCCAAAACATTGCTTAAATTTCAACATAATTGCTGAAAATCACCGTTTGCAGCAGTGCTTGTGTGTTGTAATTTGTGGTGCTCTGAGATGTTGCCCATTATCGCTCACCTACTTTGTATCCCTGAAAGCTACAGTCTCTTGTGCTTTATCACATTCTTCATCAAGCAAAACTTTTCCATCAGTATGCAGTGTGTGTGCAGGCATGGCCTTGAAAAGATTCAAGTTTTGTGTCTTCACTTTTTTTTGCAAGTGTTCACACACTCTAGAAATGCAAGTGTCCTCATTATGTATGCAGTAAAGCAGGCAGGAGGGACACAGAGCAGTGTTTTTCATTAGAGTTAATTGCACGTTTGGATGAGTGTGACCTTATCTGTTTGATAGCAGCATCTTCTCCTCCGCCTCCCTCATGTTCTCTCTTTAACTCCTTCAGGTCCAGCTTTCAGCAGTGAGCCCTTCTCCCACTGCACCCGCTGTCCCCTCCGGCCTTGAAGAGTCGCTGTCCGGCCTGTCAATCAGCTCAGCCCCGCCCACCATGCCCGCTGAGCTACAGACGGGTAATTCTGTTCTTTCATTCAAAGACATCGATGCAACCCACCAGTTTAAACTTGATATATGACGGTTGGAGAAGCACACGTAAACATTTAGTGTTTACTCAACATATTCTTACCTAATGCGTGCTGTGTTTTGTTTTGTTTTTTCCCTCCAGGTTTGCCGACAGTCCCTCTGCTCCCCTCCTCCACCAACCCCTCCCTCACCCCCCTCACTCCACTGAATCCCGCCGCCACCAGCTTCAACCCAGCCACCACGCTACCAGGTAGGTGATCTCTCAGCATCACTCTGTTTGCTGAGCCTGTCGGCTTTCACACCATAAATTTGAGAAAGCCCAACAGTAGCAGAGGTATTACAGCTCTTTCTTCACAGATTTATGAGGGTGTGTTCCCTCCCTTCCAGGAAAAAAAAAAAAAAAAAGGTCTGTCTCTAAAGCACTAGGAGCCAATATGAAGTTTGTGTGTACACAAGGCTAACTCTGGGGATAAACGTATTATGTTAAATTTTCGCCCACTCTGCGAAGCCCGCGTGTCCCATCAACTACTGCTGGCATTTCTTCAGCCCTGAGTTTTTCTTGTTAACTCATATGAAAGGTCATCCCTGCCAGTTTTGTTGTGCCAAAGAACCTTCACTGCATCGAAGCAGCACACTCTCTGGAGATTAAAATAATTAAGACACTGGCAGTTTAACTGATGAATGAATTTTGTGTGTGTCCAGGTCTGATGCCCCTCCCCGGCGGCTTACCTCCACTCCCTAACCTTCCCAACCTGAACCTGCCACTCCCAGACCTCAGTGCTGTGTCACTAGCAGGCACCAGCACCTTACCACCACCAGTAGGAACGACAGGTGAGTGAGCAGCCTTATTTACTGTACAAACTAAACACTCTGAACCATGCGTACAACCTCTGTACACGTGGCTTCCAAAGTGCTGAACACTTGACTTGTGAGGGCTTTTTTGTTAGATTATTTACAGGATTGAAAACCAACAGCAGATTTTTGTTACGTTTCTTCCCATCTTTGTTGTTTTAATCTTGTGACATACTGGATAGTTTGAGGTGTTTCAGGTTTTTTAGGAATTATTCTTAGCAAAAAAGGGAAAAAGTGTTTAAAAGTGTGTGAGCATTATTCATATCTGATGAGTACACGGTGTTGGAGTTGTTGTGTGTTCAGACACGTATTGTCTGAGTTCACATAAATACTATATGAATATAATTTATATTTCTTTTAGTCATTCAAGTATATTGCTTTGGACTATTTCTAGTTAGCATTTAAGGACATATAGGCTGCAAGGTGGCTCGGTGGTTTAGCACCGTTGCCTCGCAGCAAGAAGGTTGCCGGTTCGCATCCCAGTGAGGACACCCGGTGCTTGGTTGTCTGTCTCTAAGTGTGGCCCTGCGATGGACTGGTTACCTGTCCAGGTGTCTCCTGCCTTCGCCCTGAGTCGGCTGGGTTAGGCTATCACTTTTAGCTTAGGGTTAGATGACATGATCAGGACCAACCTAAAACCGTCAATATTTTGACTCATTTGAAGGGATCATGTTTCTCTTAGTGAATTTATGGATAATATTTGCTTCTATGATTTGACATTTATCAGACTAAACAATAAAAACTGACCCTAACGAATCTGTAGTCCTAAAAATTCACTTGCCTTTTGCCTCATTTAAAGAAGCATCTAATGCCTCTGCTTAGCCACGGACCTCTTTCTTGTGCAGGTGATCACAATACTGACGGATGTATTAATCAGAGTAGCGTAGCTTGTAGTACCCGAGGAGCAAATATGATGAAACAGCTGCTTTCCTGGAGAATAAATGTGCAACAAAATGCTGCTGGCGTGTCGGACGTTTTGATGTGCGTCATAAATTGTAGCCTACGCTTCCTTGAGAAACCAACTATTTGCATCCGATGGGAAATAAATGATTACGGCAAGCAACATTTCAAGTAAATATTCACTAATTAACATATCTAGTTTGTGTAATCAGTGTAAAAAAGCTAAGCTAATCGACTGCTGGCTGTCGTCATGTATTCCATAGCCAAAAACAAGAGATGCAGCTTTTTTTTTTTCATTGAACTCTTGGAAAAAAGGACCAATAAACATGTTTAACAACTACTTGTGTAAGTGCAGGAATATAATGTGGTTGGTGTATTATGACGAAAACCCTAAAAACAAACAAAAGAAGCACAGTATCTGCAATTTCCATGATTTGTTATCTCACACAGTCCCAGCTCTAAAACAACAACGTGTCTTTATGGCCATTTTTGCTTCCATACATGACATTTTGACTTTTCACACTCGCTAACATGTTCCATCTACTTTGTTTGATCAGTTCCACAAAATCTTCATCCAGATTCTATGCTAAGCTACGTGGCTGCTACATGTAATCACATATTCAGTGGACTGACACAGAAAAGCTTTTCTCATCAAGAAGCCTGATTAACACACTTTCCAACTACCGTACAACTTTCTCATGCTTGGTGTATGAGACTGTAGAACGGTCATTTCTGAATAATAATGGTGTTTTTTTGTGTGGGTTCCTCCACAGTTCCACCGCTGGCTCCACTCCCTCCCCTGAACCTCCCAGGCCTGGCCCCGCTGCCCCCGCTGCCCACCATGCTGCCCTCCCAGCTGCCTCCTCTCCTCTCTCAGGGCGTGGCTCCCCTCATACCCGCCTCCTCCACCACCACCGCCGCCCCTCCAGCCTCGGTTACAGTCTCAGCGGCCGCCGACGCCGCAGCACCCACAGAAGCCGTCTCGGAAACGCCGGCTCCTACGGAAACAACACTACCGTCGTCGTAACGTGGGAACCCCACTTGCCATCAAACTAAAACACACCTGGTCTCTCTCTTTCTCCCATCTGTCTTTCTCTGTGTTTTTTTTTCTATTTATTTGGCCAAGAGGGACAGGCAGACAGATGCACCGATTCAGACACAGCGGTCAGCATGCTCCCGTTATGGGTGACGTAGCTTGTGTGGAGCGATGAAGGATAATGAAGAATGGAGGACGGATGTAGACTGGTCTGACCAACGTTTCTGATTTGCCAGATTGTCATAATGCAGAGGAACTGGTAGCGCTGCAGCTTGCCTCAGCTACTGTGTGAGGAAGACGAGGTCTGCTCTTCGGTTTGTAGTTTGCTTCGCACTTCTGCAGTTACAACAAGGCAAAGAACTGTTAGGATTTCACCCCTTTCTGATCTGGCAAACACCTCTTTGTTTCAGTTTTTAAAAAAATATATAACCAATGTATGTTAATAGGGCTGGACGATAAACTGAATCTACTGATCTCCTACATCACGAATTAATTAAAGTGAGGATTGCAACCAGTGACGTCGAACTGGAAGTTACACCATCCAGTTAGTCCAGTCTAGAAGTCACTGAACTGGTCGTACTGGAAGAAGTCACACAGATATTCAAAGTGGGCCAACCCAAGAATAGAAACATGATGCACTGCTGTATTAAAAATTATGTGAACATAAGTATAATTTCATCGTAGTGTAGATTTCGGGCTTTATCGTCCAGCTCTAACGTGTAACCTTTTTCTTATTAGTTAATAGAGCCCCTGACCGATAGATTAATTTGATTAACATGTATTAATTTCTGTTCAAATTGCTGTATGAGTTTCTCCACCCAATGAATGAATCTGCATTATTTTGCACCACCTTTTGTGTTTTTGAAATTATTAGTCCCTTCGTATGTCTCCATGTATATCCAGAACTCTATCGTACACACCATCTCAAACCCGGAGGCCACGCCGCAGAGACGGAGGTTTACATGTACACGAGCTACTGAGCAGAGAGTGTGCTTGCTGTCGGGTGATTCGTAGGTAGCGTGTGAGGTTACTAAACACGCAGCACATGTCGTCTTGGTGTGGCCGAAGTGAATTGGTTGGCGGAGTTGCAGTGCAGCCACAAGGTGTCACTGTAACAACTTTCTGAAAACATCTACTGTATGCACAGTGCGAGCAATAAAGCCAAATTAATTTTACGCGATGCCTCTGTGTCTTAATGGTCAGTCTACAATGTTTGTTGATCCTCTATTTTGGTCTCAATGAGCCTTACACAAATGAAAAGATATCGTACTCTGCATGTGTCCTAGGAGGCATTAAGCAAATAAAAAAAAAAAAAAAAAAAAAAATTGTGATCACACCTGCAAAAAATCAAATGTGAATCGTATTATAAGACCCAGGTGAGTCGGCTGGGATAGACTCCAGCCCTCCCGCGACCCTCGTGAGGATTAAGTGGTGTATAGATAATGGATGGATGGAAAACATTAAGAAAATGTCTGACAAACTGGATTAAGCTTTAATGAATGCCTGTCAAAAGCAGGTGAACAAACAGGTCATTCACCTGTAAAATACAGGTGAAGAGTGGAAGAAATTTATTTTCTAATTCTTAAAAGTGATTTCAGGTGTGAGTTGACATGGCATAGAAACCTTAACAACAATGACCATCATATTCCTGATGTGTATTCATGGAAGCAATTCTTAAATGTATTCAGTACTGAAAACTTCAGGTAGAAATCTAACCATTTACTACGATTAATGAAAATAAAACTGTCTCAATTTATGTGGTTTGAATTCCCTACTGTGAGTCCTCAAAATGTCAAATTGGAAATATATGTGTTTTAAAATTGTATATTGTATTCCCTCGCATTAAGTTTTGCATTTCTGCTTATCCATAAAGGAAGGTTAAAGTACACTGTGATATAGTCTTCAGCTGCAGACAACATTTTTTTTTTTTGTTGTCCAAATGTTGAATCTAAGTCATCTCAGCTTACTTGTAAATAGTGTTCACTTCAACAGCCAAGACATTTCTCTGAAGGCTGCCATGTATCCAACTTAAAAAACTTCATCAAAGCTGATTAAATGCTGAAATTTAGGATATAAAAAGTGTAAAAAATAAAATAAAAAATTTAAGTGTGGTTTTAGGTTTAAGATTTGAGCATTTCAGATGATTAAGGGTTAAGGTTAGTGGCAAGCATCAACCTCCTGGGCTGAAAAATCCAAGCTAACAAAACTGAACTTCCTTGACTTTCACTTGAGACTGGTTATAAAACAGTCAGTCTGCATAGAAGCCATATTAAAATGGTGTGTGTGTGTGTGTGTGCGCGCGCGCGCACGTTTGTGTGCGCGCGCACGTTTGTGTGTGCGCGCGGTTGTGCGCGCGCACGTGGGTGAGTGAGAGAGAGAGAGAGAGAGAGAGAGAGAGAGAGGGAGAGAGAATTCAAAGGCACATCAAAGCCACATCAAAGGCACTGACATTCCAATAACAGATGATCTGATTGGAGCAAAATCTGTGATGTCACTGCTGATGTCACACTCCGTGAAGCTATACACCCCCCTCTAAGCATCAAGTACTCACATCTATCAACCAGTAAACAACGATACAGTGAACCTGAAGGATCTTGGAAATCTCATCGCCATGCCCCAGATCAACGACAAACCCGGGCCCAAGGTTATCTACACGCCCTGGCCCAAGACCCATTTCAACTGTGAGCCCCAGGCCCACGCCAGACCCTGGCCCCAGAACCACGCCAGGCCCTGGCCCCAGA